>NC_051224.1:12707500-12750000 GCF_015220715.1 Pygocentrus nattereri | reverse complement strand
TGAGAGAGCAAGAGAAACAGAGACAGAGGAAGAGACAGAGGAAGAGAGAGACAGAGAGAGGAAGAGAAAGAGGAAGAGAGGGAGAGAGTAAGAGAGACACCGAGACAGAGGAAGAGACAGGGAGACAGATGGACAGAGAGACAGAGACAGAGAGAGAGAGAGAGAGAGAGAGAGAGAGAGAGAAACTGAGACAGAGGAAGAGACGGGGAGAGAGGAAGAGACAGTGAGAGAGAGAGAGGGAGAGAGGGAGAGAGAGAGAGAGAGAGAGAGAGAGAGAGAGAGAGAGAGAGAAAAACTGAGACAGAGGAAGAGACGGGGAGAGAGGAAGAGACAGTGAGAGAGAGAGAGGCAGAGAGAGAGAGAGGCAGAGAGAGAGAGAGAGAGAGAGAGAGAGAGAGAGAGAGAGAGAGAGAGAGAGAGAGAGAGAGAGAGACAAGCATAGAGAGAGAGAAAAACTGAGACAGAGGAAGAGACAGACAGAGAGAGAGAGAGAGAGAGAAGGGGAGGGAGAGAAAGGCAGAGAGAGAGAGGAGAGGGAGAGAGAGACAAGGAGAGAGAGAGAGCGCACGAGAGAGACGGAGAGAGACGGAGAGAGAGAGATGGAGAGAGAGAGATGGAGAGAGCGAGAGCGCACCCGAGAGAGAGGGAGAGAGGGAGAGAGGGAGAGATTTAAACTAAGCCGGAGTCTCGCTAATAACATAAAATATCATGGCCACTTAAGTCTATTCATGATGTGTGTCAAAGGTTTTGAGATGCCCGTCTTAAATTTTTGTTTCTTACGGTGAATTAAGTATACAGTGTGATTAAAAGAACCTGTGATGATTTTGTAAAGCCACCATTTACTAAGACTTTGATTGTATTTGGGGGGGGGGTACTAATACTCTGGTTGCTTATCTTTTGGCACACAGGTGGTTTAAAGGGTTTGGGTGCTAATATGGCTCATAAGGGGATAAATGTGTGGGATGTAGCCCCCAAAAATAGGAAAAACATTTATCAAAAATGAAATTAAAAGTAACTATAAGTACATATGTATTCTGTTTAAATCCCTTAATCATTAATTGTGTTGTATTATTTTACCCTCTGTCATTTTCTCTGATCTACAGCACTCAAATCCTGTTCTGTCTCATGTTCTACTGCTATTATTTCTCGTTCACTTAAGTATAAAAAGCTACAACTGCTGCTGAGCTGTGCAAGTGTACTTTGTGTACTCACACACATGCTGACGCTGGCAGCAAAGAGAGTAATGAGTCTAAAAGTTGTGGTTAACCTTGTGATATAGAGGTTGAGCTATATGAAGCACAATGTCAAAGGACATATTTCTGTAAACATAAAGAGGTTTTCTAACCAGTATGGCATCTGCAAAAGAGTGGCAGGTGCTGAGGCAAGGCTAACGATCATGTGCTACTAAGCTAAGATAAGCAGGGCTCAATTTGAAGGGGATGGGGTATGAGGGGATGCCATACTTCCAGGTCAAAAAACATGACCATAACTTGTAAGTGTACATGTAATGCAGCCCTGTCTGACAGAGCACACTATAAACAAATCAGCAAGATCTGACTCTTTACAAAGAAAAGCAGGTATAATAACTGGCATTAACCAGTGAGCATGTTCGATTTTAAAGGAGTGGCTGAAGTGGCTAGTGTCCATTCTAATATCTAACTGGCCATCCCAAAATTTCTGCTATGTCATTATTGTGGGGCGGGGGAAAAGTTGTTTCTCTGTCACCAGAACAAATCACCTACCTCTCTCCAACTCACCCTCCTCACCCTCGGTCACTCATTAACACTGTGAGAGCCTCTGTAAATATGCTACCTGCCCTTATGAAATTTCCTAGAACCGCACTGCCAGTGAGAGAAGCTTATCTTAATGGTTAGTGAAATGAAATAAAAAAATAAAAAGGCAGAAGCGCTTGCTGCATCTCCAGAACTAGAACTGCCACAGTGTTGCTCATATTATGGTGACGAGTGTTCACAGCATGCCTGGTTTTCAAAATGTGGAATAAAATTGAGGATGGAACAACAGACAAGTGACAACAGAATCTGAGGTTTAAACATTTTGCATGCGTTTTCTTCAAATACACTTTGTAATAAGACAATTGTAATATAATGAAGAGATGATTATTATAAAAAAAGCTTCTGCAGCTTACAGTAATACTTAACCAATGTAGTCACTTAGAATGTTAGCAAATTAGACAATGCAGAGTATCACATTTCACTTGACTGTACAATCACACATCATCATGAAAACCAAAAAAAAGAAAAGAAAAGGTTTTCTGTTTGAAGCCATTTATACACGATGGATGAATAATATACGAAACACAAAATAAAACAGACGGCTAATGGCCCTCTGAACAAAACAATACAGTCCACAGACTGAAAGCCACTCAAGGTCGGTAATATAGTTAATGGTCAGTTATTCGTCAGTCTTTTGGTTGTATTATATGACTTAACTGTAGGTGTTTCCATCTTCTTCTGTCTAACGTTTTGTACAGTTTCCAGGGTTGCAAATGGCTAGGCTGTAGTCAGTGTTCTTAAGTAAGCTAAGTAATATGACCATCATTAATGACCTCATTACATTTAATTACATTAATTACAGTGTTTGAGCAGTAATATCACAGATGTTAACATAAATATGACAAAGCCATCAGCCTTGTTGCTCCACAGCAAAACTAAAAAGGTTGCCTTCAATCAGTTGAGACATAAACCATGTCTAAACCATCCACTATATTCAGAGTGAGGAGAAAATGATTTCGAAGTTTGATTTTTGAACGAACTATCACTTTAAGACACAGTGTCCCTTCATGGCTGCTTATAAAGCACCTCTGACAACAAACCCTCACTTCACTCATTCACCTGAGTACACATAGATATGGAACCACACACATGAATAAATATATTCAGCTCTCTCTAGTTGTACAGTAAATACACACTGGCTGTTTTTAGCCCTTGTGGACTTACAGTCAATCACACAGGATGTCTTTCTAGCCTTATGAACTGCATCTTCAAACACAGCCTTATTTTATCATGGAGGCAAGTGTTTACAGTGCCTTACTGAGCAATCCAAATCATATGAAAGAGAAAAGAGAACAACAGAGGCACAAAAAGACAGCATGAAAAGTAAGACAGCATGTAGAAAACCCACTGCGAGACAGAGAGAGAAATGTTGAAAGAGGGAAAGAGCAAGTGGAGAGGGAGGGATAGTGATAAAGTCAGGAGGGAGGATAGAGACAGAAAAGAAGACAGAAAAAATTTGGAGCCGGCGAAAGAGCAAGAAAGAGTGAGGGATAGTTATAAAGTCAGGAGGGAGGATAGAGATAGAGACAGAAAAAAGACAGAAAAAATTTGGAGAAGATGGAGAGAAAGGGGAATAGAGAGAGAGGCAAAAGGTAAGGAGACAGAGAATGGGGAAAGAGGAAGCAAAGAGCGAGTACAAGAGAGAGCAAGAAAAACGAATAATGAGTCAGAAGGAGAGGGAAAGTAAAGAGCAAGATGGAGAGAAAGAAAAAAAGAGAGGGTAAAGGAGATAATGAGAGAGAGAGAGAGAGAGAGAGAGAGAGAGAGAGAGAGAGAGGAGTTGGAGCAAAAGAGAGAAGGGAGTGGGAGAGCAGCAGGAAAGAGAACAATAGGAAAAGAGAAAGGGGGAGAGAACAGTGGTAAGAGACAGAGGGAGACAGCAAGGGGAAGAGAGAACAGGGGACAGAGAAAAGGGGGAGAGAACAGTGGTAAGAGACAGAAGGAGACAGCAAGGGGAAGAGAGAATAGGGGAAAGAGACAGAGGGAGACAGCAAGGGGAAGAGAGAAAGGGGGAGACAGCAAGTGGAAGAGAGAAAGGGGGAGAGAGATACGGGGAGAGAACAATGGTAAGAGAGAGAGGAAGACAGCAAGGGGAAGAGAGAGAACAGGGGAGAACAGTGGTAAGAGACAGAGGGAGACAGCAAGGGGAAGAGAGAAGGGGGGAGAGAGAGAACAGGGGAGAACAGTGGTAAGAGACAAAGGGAGACAGCAAGGGGAAGAGAGAAAGGGGGAGACAGTAAGTGGAAGAGAGAAAGGGGGAGAGAGATACGGGGAGAGAACAATGGTAAGAGAGAGAGGAAGACAGCAAGGGGAAGAGAGAGAACAGGGGAGAACAGTGGTAAGAGACAGAGGGAGACAGCAAGGGGAAGAGAGAAGGGGGGAGACAGCAAGGGGAAGAGAGAAAGGGGGAGAGAGATACGGGGAGAGAGATACGGGGAGAGAACAATGGTAAGAGAGAGAGGAAGACAGCAAGGGGAAGAGAGAGAACAGGGGAGAACAGTGGTAAGAGACAGAGGGAGACAGCAAGGGGAAGAGAGAAGGGGGGAGACAGCAAGGGGAAGAGAGAAAGGGGGAGAGAGATACGGGGAGAGAACAATGGTAAGAGAGAGAGGAAGACAGCAAGGGGAAGAGAGAAAGGAGAAGAGAGAACAGGGGAGAGAGAAAAGGGGAGAGAACAGTGGTAAGAGACAGAGGGAGACAGCAAGGGGAAGAGAGAAAGAGAGACAGTAAGGAGAAAAGCGAAAGGGGGATAGAGGTAAAGAGAGAGAGAGAGAAGGGAGAGAGAGCTGTTTTATTAGGCGGGTGTTGAGTCTTTCTGCCCGGAGGGTTAAACAATGTTGATTTATGCGCTGGCACGGCCCAGTCGACCCCTGGAGCCGCTCATTCAGGACCGCCCTGTCTCGCCACCCAGAGACGGACACTATTGGCAGGGCTCTCGCGGGCAGGATTTCCCCTCGGAGAGCACTGTCTGTGCCAGGCAATAACACGTCCGCTAGCTCACACACATCTGCACGTGAACGTGTGGAAAAAACAATGCATCTTGGTCACATTCTGGGTTTTCAGCACTTTTCTCTCCCTCACTGTGAGCCAGTAAGACTGGGCTGAGATTAGACAGCAGATGCATCCACAGATGCTAGTTTGCAGGATTATTCATTTTCATTGTAACGCTGTATTTTGGCTAACGCACTGCAGATGCTTTGTAGATTCTCTAAAGGGCTTGTCTTTAAAGGGCCCATATCACTGAAAAACACTTTTTGAAATAAAAGATTTAGTTGTATCATGTAAACATTCTTAATATTTCTAAGCATTCACTCCCTATACTAGTAAATGGAAACTATACTGGTATATGGAAACTAAGATGCAAAAACGGTCCATTTTAAATTCACTGCTTTTATGATGTCACAAATACCCATTACATTTACATATATCTGCCTATGTAGTCTACAGCAGTTCATCCACTCCCAGCAGCAGAAGCTTCATTCTAAGATGTAACAGACATAGTTTTGTTGTATTTCAGTGAGCTCTTACATATTTTAAGCCTAGAACATGGATCTCTGTGAATGGGCGCTGTGTTTATTCTAGTATAAATCTTCACAGAGCAGAGTTTGTGGGCATTTTTCAATTGCCTGTTTTCAAATAATCATGTAGGAATGTGAGAGCTTTTTAAGTGTCTAGGTGTCCAATCTAAATAATGCAAATATTGTTTTTTTTGTCCGATCAGAATTTAGGTGTTAAGGTCACTTATGCTTACTTAAACTTGCTGTTTTACTGTTTCAAGTGTGTCTTTGTTAGGAGAAGTTAGGCTGTATTCACACTAGGCTGTACAGAAAAATAACAAAAAGAACAGAACTTAAAAATATATGTTGCGCAAAACAAAGACGTGTGTGCTCTTTGTAGGGTGAAGTTTGTATTTTTACTTTTTTGTTATTTATACATGTTGAAATCTGCAGCTCTGAAACTCACAGCTTTGACAGTGTCACTAAAACACTAGTATAAGGTGTAGTCCAATGTCTGTGCCCTGACACAGCCTAACATTCTTTTTAAACACTTCCAAATGTCAGTTAACATAATTATGTGGCAGTGCTGTCCATTTTTGTCAAGTACTGCAAGATACGCCTGCTAGATGTGCATATGTAGCTTGACCACGGGCATAACATAGTGGGTCCAACCAACAAACCGACTGCTTGACTCTCAGCTCATCTGCATTACGGCTGCATAAAGCCTCACACCATAATCTAAAGTTGTTATTTCATGTCAATTTTTCAACATTTCAATTGAAACCAAAAAAGAAAAACACATAGTAATAGCGCATAAAGTCAGGGTGTACAGGGTGATTCAAAAAGATTTAGCCAATTTAAAATGATTTGTTTCACTTGTAAATCATTACAGAACAATGCAGTAAACTGTAAATGGTTTAATAAGCATAAAGTCATTATGTAATTGTACAAGCACGTAATATGACCTTCTCCGGCTGTACGGACATCAACACCATAGACAAATTCATCCCATACTCAATTGAGCATGTTGAGTGTCACTGTATTCACGGCTCTGTCAATGCAATTTTGAAAATCATCCAGTGTTGTGGAACCAATGACAAACACTCGGAGCTGTTCGAGTTTCACTGTAGACAAAAATTTTATGTAGTACAGTTGTGAGAGATTCACTCTTATTGAAGTACACAACACAAAGCACTTTCTGCTCAGGGGTCACCATCTCCTCGCAGACTGAAGGGAGCCACCTTCCAGTGACCATCACAAACTCTATGACCCCCTTTTTCAACTGGTATGTGAGTGGTTCCTGGGCGCCTCAGGGTTGTAAAAATATGGGGCTTTGAAATCAGATGAATGTTTTTGAATCACCCTGTATAATCACCAATATGCAGAACCCACAAACACTTTTCTGTGTCCCTCAGATTAAAAATACAATGTGCTGGCAGCCTCATCCTTATTTAGGCGAATACTAGTGATGATAGACACAAGTGAGACAAATATTGTATGCTTAAGATTCTATTTGAAGCTTTATGCTTTCAAAACAGTTCATTCTCTGCATCATGCATCAGATTCAGTTCAGAGTGAATTCTCCACTCAGAATTACTGTCTGTTGCTTCTACCTAAGACTATTGATTAGAATAAAAAAATTTTTTTACAAATGCATAAGCAAGAGGGCTTTTTCCATAAAGACACCATATTTTATGCAAATTAAAATATTTCAGTGTAAATAAAATCTATAGCTGACCTTAAACACCAATGGACCGGCCTTGCAGCCTAATTGGAATTGCAGTCTCATCAAGGCCCAACCACAATGATGGGCCTACCTTGCCTTTGACCGTGGAATTTGTTCAATCACTTGTGAAGAGTTTCTGGACTAATGAAGTACGTTTTGGTTCAGAGTTTAGCAGAAAAGCTTTCTGGACATGCTAACTACTGCTTGTGTCACAGCCATATTTCCTTACTAATTGACAGCTACCCACTAATGGACATCTGACATCTGGTCGGTCTATGCAACCCCTGATATACACCCCCATAAATACAGAGAGAGAGAGACAATACTTCTGATTACACACAAGCCAACAAGATAAGGGCCTCTCCGAAGACTGGTTTAAATGTGCCTCAGAGGACAAAGTCATCAAATGATCCAGACTCTTAATTGCCATTCCTCTTTGTGATGAAGCTTTGGACATCATAGACGTCCTTAGCTAGAAACTTCCTCGTTAGGGAAAAAAAATACTAATAACACTCTAGGGATGGGTTTTAGTCAATGAGTAGAAACAATCAGTTGTGAACAAAAGCCCATTGAAGCGTCGAATCGATGGCAGCTGGGAAGAGAGGACAGATTTGTTTGTGTCTGAGGGGCTTTTGGACATCAAATAGTTCTCTCAAGTACAAACAGATTTGTAACGAAGTACTCAGACGGGCCGTGTTTCACGGCTCTGGGTTATTTGAAGAGCGGACATCTGCCACCATCTGCCTGGATAGACAGACGTTATTGTTATTGTCCTTTCAGGCGCGTTTACGCGTCGCGCTGACCTCGGCGGGGCATGACCGATACATCTGCTGACATCATCAGGGTGGGGCGTGGGCGTCTGGTGACTCTGGCGTGAGCAGCTGTAGATCCAAAATGGGAGAAAAAAAAAAAAGGTGCCAGTGTCCTCCTCTTGGTTCGAGGTTTTTCTAAGTGACCACTGGTCTGGTGGTGACTTATTTTTACATTAATGCATTAATCAACCTTGTCATTTCAAAACCTTTTACCTCTTCTTCTCTCTTTAACTGTAAAAAAGAGACTGACGTTACACTGTGTGAACACATTTCATGTTGACTGGTCCAACAGAAATTGTCAAAATTATCTGGGACATCTATTTCATTAATGTTTGTTAAAGCCATGGCTGTTAATCCAATACAGAATGATTGGTCTGAACAAAATTGGCACCTAGCATTCTCCTCCAAGAGTGTTGAACCATCCAATGACATTAACAGCAATTTAAATGAATGTGGTAGTACTTAATGTAACCTGGATGACGCGCGTGTTGCAAAATTTTGCCTGTTCAAATGTTAAGGCATATTTTAGATTTTAAGTTATATTTTGTCCCTCCAATACGTTAAAACCAGCACATAAATAGAAACTCATCACTGACAAATTTACATTAATGTGTGTTCTCTGTAGTTGTTAACTTATGTTCACTTAGAAAATCAACACGATGTCATTTAACCGGGGATGCTCACACTACTGCAGACAACTGTTGATCAGTTTATGCTCAACATGAGATCAGGATTTCTCATGTCTCTAAATACCAAAGGTGAAACTTTATTGCTTATATGTTGCTTTGTGATAGTTCAGGAGACTTAACAGACCGTTGTAATTGTGCATCATAATCGCAGCTTCTTGTTTGAATATTCCCGTTCCATCTTAAACGCTGCAGCAGCTGTGACTAGCTATCACAAACTTAAGACAAAATACTGATCTGTTGGTTCTGTGAAACAGCAAAAATAAGAAACCTCCTCATATCATGCCTTTCAACAATCCATGAAGTTGAAGTCAGCGTTTTTTCGCTGGCTGGTTGTTCAAATTTTCCCGTTCATCCTTAAATGGCACCCGAGATTAGAACGTGACTGCTGCACCATTTAAGGTGGAACAGGAAAAGTTGAACAAAAAGCTGGTGAATGTCCTGAGAAAATGTCCTCAAAAAAAACGTTACCAGCATTTAAATAATAGAATATTCTGACAGCCAAAATCAGTTTAACAGGGGGTCAGTAGTGATATTAAGCTGAGTCTGTACTGGATTAGCCGAATAGATTAGTACAGGAACTTTTGAAGATCTTTTAAAATCAAGCTAAAAGGAGAGATCTATCGTGTTTCAGTGAGCATCAGACAATTTCTTTTCATCTGCCCTCAGTCTGTACATGGAAATGTACACTGCCAAAGCCTGCTTAAGGACACTGCCAGTCTAATGAAGTCAGTTCAGCGTGCAGTAGGTTTAAGCTGATATGTAACAATATTTATATTTCAACTCTTTAACGACCTTGTAACTCTGAGAATCCAGGGGTATTTGAGAGAAGCATGTTCTGAACATTTTATTTAACACAGGGTGTGATAGAGGCGATTTTTCGAAAAGCCTATTCATTGTGGCCATACAGAAATGGAGCTTAGACTCGGGAGTTCCTAATATGGGCATAAGAGCATGGCACTGACTACAAAATGATGACACAAAACAATGAGATCTCTTCATTTGCTTACCTATGGATATGTATAAACTGTGAACGTTTTTTATACTATAAACTCTCCCTCTCATAACTGTGCAACAATTTCAACCATTTAGAAAAGCTCTCCATTCATTTACTCACTGTAGAGGATGTCTAGGGACATAATGAACAGATTATTTTAGTACAGTCTGTATTCTCATCATCCTTCACATTTACTCTCGCATTATCTTTCTCTCTCTCAGTACCCTGAGGTGCTAAATGAGCCACCATCATGCTCATATTGAGTCTGAATTCATTCAGTTTCTCAGCCAAATGCCTCACTTCTTTCTTCCCTCTATCACTGACACTCCCTCTTTCTCAGTCAGTCTCCTGCCTTACATGAGGTCTACTACGACAAGTACGACTGGCTAGTGAAGATCGGAGTGTGTGTAGGAGTCTGTCCAGCAGTCCAGTGTCAGCATGATTGATAATTTTTCATTTACAGACGCTTAGGGCTGGACAATTTGACAATATATATCGTTATGACTAACTATGGCTGAGTTTAATGTGACACAAATGTGTCATCTGTGTGGCAGTGTGAACAGCAAAAAAAACGCATTGCATCGGGTTTTTCTAATTCTGATGAGATATTTTCATATGTGCTACTAAAATCAGATATGGATCCGATCTGCGGCAATGCGAATTCGTACGACTTTAACGTCAGTCCAACTTGACATTAGTCATAATTTTGCGCTGCTGAGACTCAAACATTTAGGCTGATGTTTCTGTACCAAAAAATTATAAGAGACTCCTCGCAACTCTGTGCTCAAAGAGGTTTCGATCGAAACAGCCAAACGCGGCAGGAGGAGACCGAGGCAGAACAGTTTAAAGAATCTGAGGACACAAACCAAAGAAGTGGCCAAATAACGTGTCCTTTTCACAGTGAACTCGAACACATTCTGAGTGATGAGCCCAGGTGTCAACCACTGAAACATTATAATCACTCCTGTGATGCTGACGAAGATGAAACCGAAAGCTCTGGGAGCGACAGGCGTTCGCTGGCCGTCATGACTCTTTACCTCTGGACGAGCTGACACGTGAAGCATTGTTCTTTTGCGCATGCAGGTCAGTTTTGGAGCTGATCTGTTCAGACTAATGTCGCATACAGGTCACATTTATAAGATAATGTGAACAGCCAAACAAAAAAAATCAGATTTGGTGGGAAAATCAGATTTGGACCATTTTTACCTGCTGTGTATCCTAAGTCATAATGCAAAGCAATGTAATTTTTTTTTACATAACATGCATATAGACAGTACTTGTAGAACAATGACAAACTGCATGTTTCATTATAAAGATAACTAAATTTGGCCTGCTTAACTGAATTTAGTGCAATAAAGAATGCAAAACAGTAAATAAAAATCACTGTTTACAGCTTTTAATACTAGTATTTTTAATGTAGCACTACTGGTCCGTTTTTCTTCTGTTCCAACTGATCAAGTGTCTGAGAAAATATAAATATCATTAACATGTCTTGAAGCATCACAACACTATAATGTTTTGCCATAAAGCTAACTATATGAGAAGGAGATCTGAAGTTTTCTTTTTCCTGCCATCCTTGAGAATTTTAGTTACTTTTTTCAGTTGTAACAAAAAATAATACACAGTGCTGCTGTAAAACATTTATGCACATTTCTATGTTATGCACACTTTTTTTCACGTCTGGATGATTATTTTTTAATGTTTTTTTGCATTTCTATGAACTGTGCCATTTTAACTAAGAAAAAGTAGAATGTTTCATTGAAAGAGAGGCTGGCAAAAGCAAAAAATAAAATACAAGGAGAACATGGATCCTTTTCTATGTGCAATGCAGAATTCTGATTATCCATTCAGGGCTTGTTATCTGTCTGGAAGTGCAAAATGGGCATCACTTTTGGTTCTTTAAATAGCCTTTAAATAGCTGTTTCAATTTTGTTAATGAGAGTTTAGAGGATGAAGAACTTTATAATAAAGTAATATTAAAGGTTCTGTGGGGAATAAAGGTTTTTCCTAGACCCAAACGTCCAAGCCCAGAAACCAGTAAGGTACCTGCATTCTTAGGAGTGTGCGTGGGCATGGAGCACAAGGGCTTGGTCTTTGTCATAGAGGTGGTAAGGGAGGAAAATGAGGTGGATTATTGGGCACTAGTGACCCCTTTGAAGCTGATGTGAATTATTCATTAAGAGTCAAGTGTTTCTTGTGAAATTACCTCCCTCCCCTTTTCAGTCTCTGGCCACGGCGTGGAATAATTAGTTATAAGGGCACAGCCGTTCTTCTGATTTTAATCATGTAACGAAGAAGGAGAAATCTCACAGCGTGAACATATTAGGTCTGTACGGTCGAGAGGTGGTGTGTGAAGGGGGTGGGTGTATTAGAGAAAGAGAAATAAAAGCGCTAGTGAACAGTTAGCAATCTGAGTGGGAACTGGGGCCTTTAATTAAACATTGATGTCATATTAGAGATGGAGATTTCAACCCAACCGCCAGAGGAAACACAAATGCTCAGAGAGCTCTAGAAAGGTAAAGAGAAAAGGGGGGGATGAGATGGAAGAGAAGAGAGGGTAAGTCAAAAACTAACAAGGAAAAAGAGTAAGATATACACGCTGCATCCATCGCTTCTTCTCCCTCAATTATAAAGAGTGATTAAGAAAATGAAAATGTAATCTCCTATGTATTGTTTTCTGAGTTAATATTCAAACTTAATTTGACACTCAAGTTAACCTCAGCGTCTCAGCGGGCTAGAGTGTGTATGTGTGCGTAGTGAAGATATTATGTCTAAAACTGTTGATTGAAAGACATCCTGATGGAACAAAGTAATAAATAAGAATTTGTCTGAACCATGCTTAGCAAAAAGGGTTCTACTGGTAAAAAAAAGACAATAGTGAGGAGATCAAAGATGTCTAACCATGTTACAAAAATGTCTAAGATACACAGTATTTAAAGGAGCAATATGTAAGATGACGCAACCTGTGGAATTCATGCTTCACACTCCAAAAAAATAAGGGGCAACATGTCACCAGAAAGCTGGGTGTCTACTCCCTATCATAAGAAACAAAGAACTTTCAGTAACTTTAAACAGTTGGCTACCTTTAGCAGCTATCACCAAATAGCCAGTGTTAGCAATAACTGCTGTTGACTTAACAGTCTAGAAGAAATTTTGCGAGTTTAGCATCAAACTTCCCTTTACTCGCCACAAGCTGCCTCCAGAGGTGGAAAGTAATGCCAATGTTAACTCTTGTTTTGCTTCTAAAGTGGGTGGCGGTGCTAATAATGACCGCCTGGCAAAACCTTCAGCCACTGCTGTGTTTACTGTTCTTTTATTGGCTACCTGTCCTTATATGTTCTACAATAAGTTTATAAGTTACAAATCATTGAGAGGAGGTTAGAATATGTCCTCGGGGCAATGCTGCTTCTTTATCCTCTCATGTTGGACTGATAGCAGACTCAACGCTACGGAGACTCACTATCGCCTCTTGAGGTACCAAATGTTATGAGACAGGAAAGGCTGAGTCTAGCTGGTTAGCATGCTGATGTCAGTAGATATCTCTGCAACACAACACAATGTCTTTCACATAATGTAAAAAGTGTTATTTATTCTCATTCTGTTAATAATCTTAGTTCATTTTGGAATAATTTAATCTAAAAATCTTACAAATTGCACCTTCTAACCTTATGTTAACCTTAAGTCTCCTGAAAAGAATGGAAGCTCTACTAAAGGCAAAGGGTGGGTACACTAAATACTGAAAAACGTGTAAGTATATATATACACATATATATATATATAAAAAACATATAAAACATATATTTACTTATTGGTAAATATATGTTGCCAGACCATAGTTCATGTTACACTGTACACATTTGAGCCGGTTAGTTTTGGTTTCACATTGTAATTTAGTGAGCTCACTAAAGAACTGGGCGTGACACACCTATGCCCTTCATCATCCTCTTACGTTGGCTGTGTGTCCCTATACTAAACACTGACTGGTTTGAAGAAGACTGGTTTGTGCGTCTAATGTCGGCATGTTGTCAATTTGACGGGTAGCCTTTTTCGTTTGAATGGAGAAATGTCTTTTGACCTTTTTTGTCAGACCAAACTAGAATTAAATATGTGGTTTCCTCCTCTCCTCATGTGCTACCACAGCTCATTTTACTTCTTTTCGCGTTCTTTTTCTCCTTCTATTGTTTAATGGCTGATGATAGCCTGCCTCACCTTCCTGTAATTGGTCCTAAAGTCCGAACCATCCAAAACAGTGTTTTCACAATGCAAACTAACCAAACCATGGTTCAATTTTGGTCCTTTGGTCCACACCATGGCCATCTTTCACACATGTTAATTTTGTTCAGACCAAACTGAAAAGTCCAAAAGGCCAGACCAAACAAGGCATTTATGAAGGCACCCTTAAAAAGGTCTGCTTTTCAGTGTTTCTATTGGTCCATCATGAAATATTCATACAACAAAGGGCAGCTAGCATTTCAAACAGTGTGTACACACAACTAAAAACAAGTTACTTTTTTTGGCATAACTACAATTTGCTCTTTACCTTTTTATGGTGGAATCCTGCTGGTCTAGACCTATCAGTGCTACTATCAAGTGCTACTGAACAGTAAATGAATATTATGAAGAAACTGTGACACATCAAAGCCATCAGCTCTTTGACCTTGCCATGAAAAATAGCATTTGTTACCCTATTTCAACAAAGAATGGCAATTCTTTTCTTTTTCTTTGTTGACGATCGCTTTGTGCTTTTAAAGATCCATCCATGATTCCAATGATACCAGACTTCTAACCTCCTAGCCTAATCACAAATAATGTAGTACACTCTTAAAAATAAAGGATGCTTCTATGGAGCAATGCCATAAAAGAACTACTCCTGGAATCATAAAGAAACTTTTAATGGATTAATTCTTTAAAGAACCTATTTTGTAAATGAGTATGAAGAACCGTTTTAGATGTTAAAGAACTTCCACATAATGTAACTCAATTTAAAACCAACCTACTTGTTAATTGTTTTGTCTTTTTGGCCCTCAGTCCATTATTAGTCCATGACATTAGGGGGCTACAATGCAGACAAAAAATGATAATGGGTAAGAATGCAGCTGTCCACACATAAGACTGGGGTTCAATTCCCAGATCAAGCAAGAACATCACATTGGGCAAGACTCCTAATGCTGCATTAGCCTACCTCTGTAATACTTTTACATTTTCAGCTGCTCTGAATATGAGTGCCTGCCAAATTGTATAAAGTTTGAGCACTCCTGTTATATACCATTTACAGGTTTCCGTATTATTTGTACATCCAAACCAAGAACCATTTATGATCTCTTATTTTTAAGAGTCATTTGTCTGAACTTGATCTCACTCCCTTTACCTCCAAAATCAATTTAGCCTTTAAACATCTTCAACAAATCTTGTAGAAAGCAGTACAAATCTTAAGTCTTTCTGAAGTTGAGGTAAAACATGTACCCAGCTAGTGTCTGTGTAAACTCTCAAAAAGGCATATCTGCCTGTTCTCAGATTGCTGGGGTAGAGATGCTGTATACAGTCCAGCCCACCCCCACCCCATAGAAAACTCATTATGGAATTTTCTTGTCCTTTGCGATAAAGGTAATAAAGTTTACTCACAGAAGGAGATTTGAAGGAAATGTAGACCAATAGAGCAGGCTACCAGCTACATGTTTGCTATGGAACATGCTGAAATGGAGCATTTCTGTAACCAAATAAACAAAGGGCCTCTTTGAGCTGAAGTGTAATTTAAGTGATTGTCTGTACTACTAAAGAAATGGTAAACACACTATCAAGGAATTAGAAAAAAAAATACTAACTCAGCATGAATCTGCAGTGTCTTCAGTTTGTACAAGTCTGATGAGTTATAATACTTTAAGATAATTTTTTTTTTTGTCAAAAAACTCAGAATTAATAATAATTAAAAAAAAAAAACACAACTTTAAACCAGTATGGATTTGCAAGGTCACTACTGTTTGCAAGCCTGAAGAGATTTCAAATAAATGTGTAAAATACAATACTTTGCAATCCAATATTCACATATCACTGCTGTCAGAACGAAATCTTGTTTTTGACATAATGCAAAGTAACTGCCCAAAATCACTTGAGAAAAATTCTGTTTCCATTGACTTACATTAAAAGTAAAGTATGTTTCTTCCGTCTCCTGCAAAGTTACCATTTTGGAGATGGGACTTTTTGTCCTGACAGCAGCAATATGCTTCCACTTAGCGTTTTCCCTTTGAAGGGTCTAGCAGTATCATGACAATTGCTCTTGGAAAGAATATGCAAATATTTATCTTTCAAATCGTTTCTTTCATTAGTACAGAACATATTTAATTGCATGGACTTCTGCTTTTCAGCCTCCTCTTGAACTAAGTGCCAGTAGTGCTATGCTAAAGTGTGATGCATCCATGGGCTCAGAAGTAATCAATAGTCAACCTACTTGGACATCACCAGTTTTGGACAGTAACAGCTCCTCTAATGGCTCTCATACAATAGGAAAAATTGAGAATTTTTTTATTGCTGTAAGACTGAAACACTAGCTTTAGCTTCTGGAAGTAAAGTGTTGTGGTCATCTGTATTCAGCATTCATCTGTATTCAGCTACATTCAGTAGCTGTCCCTTTAAGGGGCTTACAATGCTGTACCCGTCTTTCCGAAAAACTAGTCAGGGTGAAAGTGTCTGTCTCTTTAAATGGCTGTTTATTGCCTGGGGAGCTGACAGCACTGCGCTGGTCATCTCTGCTTTCCTCCTCTCTCTAGCTCTGCTCATTTTTCCTCTTTCTCCCCATATATCCTCTTCTCTGTTTTCCGCTTGTCTCCTTCATTCTTGGTCATTTCCTGTCTCTGTCTCACTCTCTCTCTCTCTTCCTCCCTCTCTCTCCCCATCACTTGCCTGGAGATGCACTTAAAGCCGGCGCTCACTAACACACAATGAGTCACAATTACCACGAAAGTATCACAGCCTCCGGACCCCCAGAGAGAAAGGGCCCCCCTGCCCCCACTCAGCAACTAGTCCCACTGACTCACATTGACGCACAACAGATGAAGCAACCTTAAACACACTCCTATGCAGTCCAGTCCTCGCTTTCGCCTTTTCAGACCTGGTCACATGCCAGTTAACTCAAAACAGTCAGGTTAGCTTTTTAAATGTACTATTTGAATGTAATTACACAATTATATTAATGCTGCCAAAGTTAACATGTTAATAATGTGTTAATAACACTTTTTTTTTTAAAACACTGTTGATGCATTTTCCCTGTTTGATCTTTCGTCTCACTACCATCTGTAGTAGTGAAGGCTGCTTGTGCACTATAAGCTGCTGATAGAATGACTGATGCTGGACAGTGTTTGTAGGAGCCCTACAGACAACAAGCAACCTAACCAAAAGCCTCCACTGTATCCATGAACTTCCGAAACAAGAGCGAGAAGCTACAATCAAAATACTTCCAAGCAAATTTAGAGAATTTCTCTTGGTCCATTCACCACAAAACTGTCATGTTAAATTTAACAGCTAATATTTTCAGACAAAGCAAAAAAAAAAAAGAAGAAGTAAAAATACAACAACAACAACAACAACAACAACAATAATAAGAGTGACAAATGGAGATGCAAGTGTTTGTTGATGAAATAGCCACTGTTGCTCTCACTGGACATTGGTGACGACTGGAAATTGCATTCACATGATTTTCATATTAAGATTCATATGAACTCATGCAGCTATTACAAAATGCACTGCCATCTAAATGGAAAATTTAACAAAATAAAATGTGATTAATCACGATTAACTACGCATAAAATGATTAACTGTGATTATCATTTGATAGCCCTAAATTTCATAATGAATTAGTTATGTAATAAATTACATTAACATTCATGTTCTGTATGGACAGATTTGAGTCTGTACTTTTGACTGTGTTCGCATTATTTCAAATCAAAAAACAACTTTGTTGATTAAGAAAATTTTAATCCACATTACAAATGATAATTAACAACAAATTACATCAATAACAATCATAACAGAAATGTTAGCTACTAATCTTGCTAACAAGCAGAAGAACTGAACATGTTACAAGCTCTGATAAATTTTAAATGACTACCTGTAACTATCATGTTATGTGAAGGTTCCACTCTGAAAAGCCAGCCTACGGGTTAATTCGTTTTGCAGATCAGCACGTATCAACAATTGTTCTGACTGAACAATAGTACTTCTGCACAGCACGTGGACACAGTTTCCAGTAAACTGCCATATCTCAGATCCTCCGGCGCTTGCACTTTAGCGGCCCTCGCGTTCTGCTCCATCGCCTTCCAATTCCATAAAGCCGTGTGTCATTCATTACCTGTTCACCTGTGTTCATGCTGCTGTGGCCTATTGAACACGGCTTTTCACGGCTTCTATTCTGCTCTCCATAATGCAATCTGCAGAGGCATTACCTGCCCTGATGCCGTTCTGTTCGGCATTACAAAACCCGTTACAGCCCCATTACGCCACGCGCACCTCTGCTCAACTCCATTTAAGCTCACATACATCCCTTCATTCCCCTGTCCCACCTTTTCTCTTTTTCCTTCTATCCCTCCCTCCACCCTTTACACAACCTTCCGCTCTGTGTATGACTCAACTCCATTTTTTTTCCTCCCTCGTTTGCTCTCTCTCTCTCTCTCCTCTCCGTAGCCATTTGCCATCTGGTGCCTGAAGCCGGATTCTTGTCCCCTTTTGTTTTATCACCCCGGTAATCAGCCATTAAAACTGCTTCTACACACGGACACACAGCCACTGCCAGCGCTGACGGAGTTCCATGACTTTAACATCCTCCATTCATTCCCCTGCTTTTCAACACCCTTTTATCCTGCTTTCTGGGACAAATGCACACAGCTGACTCTAGAAGCGCATCACTTATTCAGTCAGTTTTACCCACCATCATGCAATACAGTCTGCAGGAACAAAAGCATGCTAAAGCACTTTTTTGTTGAACTGGCTCAGTACTTAGTATTTTGTTTGAACGATAAACAAGGTATACACTGGTCATAATAAAGCAGGCTTTATTTGTCAGGCTGAAGATTCTCCACAAGGGGAGCTATTGGCACTCAAAACACTTCTGTGAGCATTACTGAAACAGACGAAACCCACGCCAGGGTTGCATGAACGCACACGTTTGTAGTCACAAACTGCATGTATATGAAGTGAAATTAAAATGTTTTGCTGTTAGAAACTGCACATATGTGAAGAAAAAGGCTTCATTTAGTCAGATACGCAGACAGCTCTGCCTAATATTTTGGCTTCTCAGTAACACTCAGCTTTGCTTTACTGAACTGCAATATGCAAAGTAAAGAATATGCCACTTGTCTGTCACAGGCTTCAAATGGTCATGTGTAAGCAGAGCTGGCTCAAGTAATGCTCAAGTATCACGTCCTATGTGGAAAGTGAACACAACTGCTACTTTTTCAGTTAGCCTATTTTTTTTATTAAAAAAAATATATTAATAATTAGGATTAATTATTAATTAAGATTACTTCATATACTTCCACTGCAAGGTTTTACCATAGTTTACTTTATGAGAACTGCCTAGCTGCTTGTTTGTTAATATTACCTCTCCTGGTTTTGACTGTAATTTGTTTTCCTGGTTTTTGATCCCTAATTCAAGCTGTTTTTCTGTCTCTTCCTGTTTTTTATAGCTTTTGTCTGCTATTCTGTCTGTCTACTATTTTTCTCTCCGGATAGTGTTTATGTGGCTCCTGTGCACTGAATTGACAATGCACAGAAGTTAAGCTATTGCAATACTTTAACACCGTCATATAACACCTGATACTCAAATCGTAGCCCACTCTAGTCAAAGCAAGTGAACTACCAAACAAGACAAAGCCTTCTACTTTGTGTGGAGTATTGCAGAGAGGAGCTAGTCTTGTGATGTCAATTCAATGTGTTTCATTTCAGCAAAATCTATACACGACATTCAGCAGAAAACACTATGTAGGACAAAACATATTGGCTTTGGAACATTTTTGTTCATTACAGGGTGCAACAGTGACAAGTTCCAAAAAACAGCTTAGACACAGGGCTTCAGTTGGCTATGACGTTTCAATCCACGCTACCTGTAGTCATTTGGGCACTTCCTGTTATACAGATCAGTCAAAACTGCATCACAGAACTCTCCGTCCTAAATCTTGGGACAGGAGAGAAACACAGTCGGACAGACAAGCAATAATTTTCTTTCTTTCTTTTTAATTCAGACATTCATCCATCCATCCATTAAAAACCCCCCCCGAAAGAGGCTTATAAAATGTTAGATACTATACGTTTCCCTGGAAATTACACAGCATTGTTGTCCCAAAACAATTTTGCATTACTAAAAAACCCCCAGAGATGTGAAAAGCTAATCAAACTTAACACTGTTTAGAGATCATCATCGTTATCACAAACCTCAGGAGGTGTTTACAAGCATTGTCTTCACTCTCAAAGCTGTGATACATGTCAGCATACAGCAATAAGAAATTTCTATAAATGAAACTGCTGTAAAATACAGCTGTATACTAAAGTCTTGTTCATTTGCCAAATTAAGCATATTGGAAAAAACATCAAATGTGGCCTGTGCAAAACTCAATATTTTATTTTGTATGCTTAATTTTTTTCCAATATATTAAACTTGGTGAATAAATATAAATTATACACTAAAATGAGCTCCAAAAACCCCATATGATGGAGACCATCAGGACCCAGTTTCCCTCGCCCGGATTAGGGTTACCGGGGCCTCACCCTGAAGCCAGGTCTGGGGGAGGGGTTCCTTGGCAAGCGCCTGGCGGACGGGCCTTTACCCATGGGTCCCAGCCGGGCTATGCCCGAATGAGCTACATGGGACCACTCTCTCATGGACCCACCACCTGTGGGAGAGGCACTTATGGGGGTCCGGTGCAATGTGGATCGGGTGGCGGCGAAGGTGGGGGCCTTGGCGTACCGATCCTCAGCTACTGAAACTGGCTGTCGGAACATGAAACGTGACCTCTCTGGCAGGAAAAGAGCCAGAGCTAGTGTATGAGGCTGAGAGATACCAACTAGATATAGTTGGGTTCACCTCAACACATGGCGGGGGCTCTGGAACAGACTCTCTCAAGAGGGGTTGGACTTTATTCCATTCTGGAGCTGTCCAGGGTGAGCGGCGTCAGGTAGGAGTGGGATTACTCATAGCTCCTTGGCTCAGCGCTTGTACGTTGGGGTTTTCTCCGGTGGACGAAAGGTACTGGAAAGTGCCCCCTGTGGGGACTTAATTTTCTTGCAGGGTGACTTCAACACTCACGTGGGCAATGACAGTGAGACCTGGAAGGGCGTGATTGGGAGGAACAGCCTCTCCAATCTGAACCCGAGTGGTGTTTTGTTATTGGAGTTCTGTGCTCGCCACAGTCTGTGTGCATAAGTGCACGTGGCATCAGGACTCCTTAGGCCGCAGTTCATTGATCGACTTCGTAGTTGTGTCATCGGATTTGCGACCATGTGTTTTGGACACCCAGGTGAAGAGAGGAGCGGAGCTGTCAACCGATCACCACCTAGTGGTGAGTTGGATCAGATGGCTGGTGAAAGACAGGCGTATTGGTGCGGCGTCCACAGTCTGTCATGGTGAAGAGAGAGCTGAGTTAGAAGGCGAAGCAGTCAATTTACCGGTCAATCTACATTATAACTCTCACCTATGGTCACAAGCTTTGGGTAGTGACCGAAAGAACTGTGACTGTGAGAAGCTCGGCGATTCGGGAGAGGCTCGGAGTAGAGCTGCTGCTCCCCCACATTGACAGAAGCTAGCTGAAGTGGTTCGGGCACCCATAAAACAGCAATAAACTGTCAGAATTATTACTGTCTCTAAAGAACTACAGTCTAAACAGAGCTAAAAAAAAAAGAAACTAATCGTCACTTCTGCCACCACACCCAGCTGGCTTCCTCCACCGAAGGCTCCTCTCCACCGTGTGAGCTGTAATCCACACACGCAGAGATGGATTTACGGATCACAAGTGTTGCAATGTCTAGACAGCAGCAATACTCTCAATCCTGCCCCATTGCCTCCGGCTATGTTCTCCCTGGCCTCCGCCGAGCACACTACTCAGCCTGCCAAACCTGAGATTGCATTACTGCACCTGGCGAGATGATCCTGCTGATGCATGCCTTCCTCTCAGAGACATGCGATGATGACCATAAGCTAAACATGACCTTTACAACTGACTAACCCAGGAATCGAATGATGGAATAATTTGTTAAGACATGAGGCGCATGTAGATGTCCTTTGAAAAAGACTTCAGAGTCTGAGTATTGGTTGAGTGATAATATCAGCCATTATTGATGAAACACAGATTTAATGCCGTCAAGAAAAATAGTTGTGGCGATAACTAGAGAATTTTTTGGGCTATGGCATCGTCAGGATTCAAACACGTGATATCTTGACATTACAGAAAGCCTTACTGGATTGCTTACTAAGAGCACCGTCAACTACTGTTAAGCTTCAAGTCACTACCTGTTTACTTTTATCGTAGCATGTCAAGCTGTACTGGTACCTTTCAATACTAAACACCATCATGGTGAACAAAAAATTTTAATGTATCTAATCCTACACATAAGCAGATGAAAAGTACATAATAGGCAAAAAATATATGAAGAGAACTGATGAAAAGTAATAAAGAGAATAATAAGAGAAACTAAAACCCTAAAGAATTACAGGTAATCCTGCCCTTAGTGGCTAAATAAAAACAAATAAAAGATAAGGCAAGTAATATATATATATATATATATATATATATATATATAAATATATAAAACACACACAAACGTGTATAACAATACAGTGCATTACAATTGCAGGCTTTAAACTTGTACAAAAAAACAAATAAAACAAAAATCCCAAATCAAACACACGTCTTTACTACACTCAGATAATTATTTTTACATTACTTTTAGCAGTTGCAGTTAAAAAATCCTGAAATTTAGGAGTGCTGCAGCCCCCAGATCCCTGTCCATTCTTGTATCTATTGTTGTAGATCATACAGCGTTAGAAACCAAATAAACAAATCTTTAGAGATTAATGAAAAACATGCAGTATCACAGCAATTTTGCACAATTAACTAGAGGTTATAAGCATCTATTATTTTCTAGCTACATTAGCCTTACAGCTCCAGTGAAAAACTAAAGAAGGAACATTCAGATACCAAACAACTCTTGGCTCATCATTTGAGTAAGGTGGACACTGTGTAAATTAAATTTTGTCTTAAGGTCATTATGGTCATTGTATTCATAATGATGAGTGCTATGATTTGATTGATCTGGTCCATGAGATTCTATGCACTAGAAAACAGCAATAGGTCATTTTTTAATCACTCACATCTGAATTTCTGTCTATGCTTGATTTTATACCATGGCAGTCATTTTGAGGTGCTGGGTAAAGTTCTACAAAGTTTGATACTTGAGAAAATCAGAAAACAAACCGGTGACTAGGATAAACACAATCCCTCACTTAAAATAGAATCAAATCAAATCCACCTGATTAATCAAAAAACATCTGTGTCTATTCACAAATTACCAAAAAGCAAAATGGATTAATTCCCTAAAACTGCAAGACATTCATTCATTAGTCATGTATTACAGTATTCACCAAGTTTAGAGCTGGGAACATCTTTTTTTGGAGGATGGCAGCCTGTCTTACTCAGTTTCTGGCCTCAAAATTCCTGTCTCTTTGTAGGGTGGGTGGTTTGGATTGTGTTGCTTCACAGCCCACAGTCTGTTTTCCCTGATGCTGTTCAGTTTAGACAATGTTGTTCTTGGGTCAATGGATAGCAGCTAGGAGGTCTAGGAGTGTTCACTCAGCTCAGCTGGGCTCTCCATATAGAGATTTTGGAGAGACACACACACACACACACACACACACACACATACACACACACACACACACACACACACACACACACACACACACACATATATACACACACACACATATATGTATCTGAAATACTGAGAGTGAGTTGGAGGTGCTCTGTACTGCTTAGAAATATTGGTCTTCATTAAAAATTACTGCTCTCCTCTGCATTTAAAATAATTGCAAATTTGTTTCGGCATGGCAGCTTCAAAGGTATTTACTAAAAAGTCTGCAATTTCTGACACCAAGGATGTTCCTGTCTACTTCCCCTTTTTGTGGACATTGACTCTGACTGGTGAGTGGATTTACTCAGGTTTCTCTTGTCAGCTCTTCATACAGCTCCTGCAAGTGGGACTGGATTTGAACATTAAACAACTTTGAACATTAAAGTAAAGAATGTTTTACCATATCCTAAAAATGTTTTATTTTGGAGAGACAGTGACGATATATAGTTTATACACAATATAAGCATTTATGTACTAACTGTGGAGGGAAAACTGTATGTGTATATTTTATACATCACAGGAAAACAACGTAAGCAATATAAATCTTGTAACAATATACATGAACATTATACTACTTTCAAGACATAAGACGCTAATAGTAACTTTACTATGTATATTGGTACAAAATAAAAGTCTTTGACTAAATGTCTGCACAACAATATATTATTCTTCATTTGTTTTGCTCTTGGCCCATGTTGCACGAGTTATGGGTTAATAAGTGATTACGTTTGTGCACAATATCTTTACTTAGTCCTTAGTTTCTTACTAACACTACGTAAGAATAATGTGATAAAACATTAAGTGTTACAGTAAAGAGGTTTTCTTTACAGTAGTAGTAGAATTTCATTATAGTTACTAATAAGAATGCTCTTTTTATGCAAATGCCTTGAACACAGCAGCAATAATTTTATGCACTAACATTTCTAACATAACCTCCCTCTATGCAGATGACCTGTCCATGTGCATCATTTATTTGCATAAATAATACCTGGGACAGCTGACCATGTGACAGTGTTGACTCTATCTAAAAAGCTACACAAGTAGCTGCTTAGAGCCCAGTGTGCCCCCTAACAACTTCTGATTTATTACTGTAGCATTATGTTGTTTAAAAAGCTCAAGTGAGGCAGAAAAAGCAGCCAGCTGATCATCACTTATAAAAGAACAGATAAGGATAAAGGTATTTTTTCAGTGTTAACATCATGTCATTTGTTTTGACTTGTGGTTGGACACCAAGGAGTCTGTCTAATGAAGTATACTGAGTTTATACAGGCTTTCTGACAGTTTCAGTTTCACAAATCCTAACACAAATGCACTTAATTGCCTTTACAACAGCGGTTCACAGCTTTTCTGTGAATCTATGTTTAGATACTCGTGAAATTGCAATGTTTGTGATAAACAGCCAATCGCATGAAACATAAGAAGTTGCCAAAGAAGAAAAAAAGAAGTCATACTTCCTGAACATACAGAAACAAATGAATTAATAACAATAACCAGAGAAGGATCACAGTAAGCTTAAAGCTAGCTAAGCAAGCAAGAAATTTCAGGTCGTGAAACAGCCCTGGATCGATAATGCTGGGAAGGTTGTCATAAATTAAACTGCAGCTTATTAGAACCAAAACGAGCTTCTAATCATCAACAACACACAATTAGCCAGTTATAAATTAATATAATCTAGACAGCTTGTAGCAGACATTGTTCTTATTCAGCCTCTAAGTTCACAGTACATCAGTTAGCAAGATGGTGAGGGGCAAAAAAAAAAAAAAACCTGCATAGGGACCCCCCAAAATATCCGTTTTAAACTTTACATTTCATTCTTAAATGTTCTTACTTCAGTACCGCTGTATTGGAATAATTTATATTGGCTAGCATGAACCACAGTCAGCATCATCAACGCAAAGGACATACCGAACCAAGCCTTAAAATACTCTAATAAGACCAAAACACAGGCTGTGCAAACGCAGCACATGTATTGTCTAAGAGGGATGTGCATATCTCAGCGGTCATAGCGTTTGCTTTATTCTGCAAGCTGATTTGAACGAAAGTGAAGGTACTTGCCTGCAAAAGCTCCTCCTCTTGTGGAAACAGGGCAAGTTCATTCACTTAGAGGAGGTGGACTCCATCACACACGTACAACACAGAATCCTGTGGACAAAAAGGACATTAACTGATGTATTACAAGGGTGGGCAGTAGTAGACTGAAACTATTAAAGGTGATTTGTACAGCCTGCTATATAGGGCACATGTATTTCTGAGGATTGTCCGGACGCGTCGGTTGGGTAGTTGAGAGGTTATAGTGCAGGCATGTTTAGAGAGAACTCCTGGTTCTTCCTTTTGCAGGGAGAAAGAGAAAACTCAGCCCCCTCCTCCGAGTAGTTTTGATGCTTTGTATAATTCTTAAGAAATATGAAGAGTCTGTTTTCTATGTTCATTGTAGTGTTTACTGCTACTAAGAGACGACTGCTTTCACACAAGTCATGGTACTTTATTTTGCAGCTGTTGTCAGCCACAGGAACACCTTACATAAGCGATGTTTCTTCTCTGTGTAACAGCTCATTCTCCCCGAGCTCACGTCTCCCTCTCCCGGCTCACACTGACATATACACACACTCCCGGGGCAGTTCCTAGCCCCATCCTCTACAATAAGAGTCCAACACATAACTGAAAACTAACACGCTAATTTGAACAAATTACAATATACATAGTCATTTCAACTGCCTGAGGTCTTATCCTTACTGAGAGATTCTAGGTAAATATAACAGATGTTGCCACACGCTTCCCAGTGTTATAGGACATCCCACTGTCCACTATGACCAGACATCCCAACAGTTAGTTTCTTGGTTTTTAACCAGAATCATCCACTCATGATTTTAACCAGGCATAACTGGTGGTGTAAATGCAGAAAGATTGACAGGCCTTTTAAAAATGTTTATTGTGTTTGGTTTTTTCATCCTTAATAAAAAGTCTACAGAATTTTCGGTTCTACTTTCCAGATGGCACAAACGTGTGTGGGTTTCAGAGAGTTAGGCAGAAATAAAGCAATTGTAATTCCGTTTTTGTGTAAACACCCAGGCACTGGTAGTTTCCAGCTACCAAATGTATCTTCTACACCAATATACAAATTACATAAAAAGTAACCAAGAAAAAATAAATAAAGATAAACAATTGCTGCACTACTACTAAACTGATGCTCGAATTTACTCAGGGGCAGATTTCATGACAGAGGGGCTCTGGTCAAAAGACAGGAATGGGGCCCCTGAATGCACATGTTTTAAAGAGCTGATGCCCTGGGTTCCCAATATGCACCTCAGTTTAACACAATTCTATTTTGGCATAGGAATTCATCTAGTTGATTATATCTATTATTTCTCTGTTTGTGACTGTTGTGAGAGTAGTATAAGATCATTTAACTAATGCATGGACATTTTCATTTTATTAAGTGAAGCTCTCACTATATTAGCAAGTAATTTTGCTAAATATGTTGCTAAAAAATCTATACTATTTGCCAATATAGTGAGAAATTGGTATAGATTAACACAGTAATTTGTTTTCCAGGGCGTAATAAGTGACATGATTAGTAATACAAATGGAATAAGTTTTTGAGTAAACATATATAAGATATTAAGCCTATATCAGCCCACTGGTTTTATAAGGTTGGCACCCCGTTGACTTTGCCACTGCTAATCCACCCTCGGACCACCCAAATAACTGTCCTGCATACAAAGTCTAACCAGTCTTATTTGGGAAACTAAGGTAAGGCAATATTACAAACTACTGAACAAAACGTTAATGACTAGGCCGGGGGTCCACAACCCAAATGTTAAGAGCCTTTTGGCCTTTCAACAAAAATCCAACCACCCAGGGAGCCACAACATTTTATGTCCATTTTACAGTCTTGGCTGTAAATATGTCTCAGTATGTGCTAACGTATTAAACGAAAACGCAGATTTACGTTTGGTATTTAGCTACTAAACTACTTCACAAACTACTTCATGAATAATGAAAAGTAAAGGAAATAAACTGAGCAGCATGCATTTCGTCTACTACTCTGCTTAACCACCAGTGGGCCGTCAGAAAAAGGCGAACACAAAACCAACCGCTCACATCATAAACAACGAGCTCTCTCTGCCGTTCACCTCCAAATGGAATCCATGAAGTGAAGAAAAGGAGAGCTCTCCACGAGCCTCCCAGCAAACATGATACGGATTTTAACAGAAAGGAAATAATCTGGAGAGAAATTTCCAGAGAGCTAGAAGTTGGAGGTAAATGAACACCGTTTGTTTAGGGTCACTGATAAAGTTACACAACTAGCCAGCTAAGCAGACTCAGCAGATACAGTTAACGTCACCCAACACAACAGCGCAGTAATGGAGCTCTCCGGGTTCAGCTGTGGTTTGCTTACCTGTTTCCAGTGTCGACACCCTGAAGGCTTGGCGATACTACGTTTGAACACTTGCTTGCTGTTTTTGTGTTTTTCTGCCTCAAAACCCAGAATATCACTGCAAAACACATCGTCTGTCTTCACGCAGTTGTCAACTCGTAGCCACATGGAATAGTCCATTATAATCACTGTAAAGGGGGGGGGGCTTAATTAAAAGCTTTAGCTACTATCGAGAAATGTAGTGTATACAAACATTTCAGAATAGTTCATCGAACATCAACTCGTGCAGTATATCTAATTAGTCCCTTTATAGGGCCTTGACTCATGGGGGGCTCTGGGTCGCTGCCTACCTTTGCTTAAAATGAAGATGACAAATTCAGTACCAGTGGATATGCTGGGAAATGTAAATGAAGTGGTTTGGTCCAAAACGTTAACGATTTTTGATATACCTCATGATGTATCCCAAAATATTACAAATACTTATAGAGCATTTTGGAATTAAGCCATTAAATATGTTCATATGGTCAACATATTCAAGAAATATCAACATTATATTATGATTAATACTTAAGTACCTTAATTTAAAAAAAAAAGTGTTTTCCATTGCAGGTTAACTCTTAACATGTAATAATGTTACACACACATACACATACATATACATACACATACACAGACTCACACGCACACACACACAAATAAAAGGATTCATTTCAAAACACATAGTAAGCAAGCAAGCAAAATTAATTTATATAGCGCTTTTTGCAACAGGTGTTGTCACAAAGCAGCTTTACAGAATAATCAGTATTACAGAGAGAAGAGAAAAGAAAAGAAAAGAAAAGAAAATCCGGGTCCGAGCCCCCATGAGCAAGCCAGCGGTGACGGTGGCAAGGAAAAACTCCCTAAAAGAGGAAGAAACCTTGAGAGGAACCAAGACTCAGAAGGGGAACCCATCCTCCTATGGTTGACACTGGATAGCAAACATTATTAGTATGAAATATTATAGAACAAAGTGGGAAAAGAAAAGATCTGAGGGTGAGGACTGCACAGCGTTGTAAGGCAAGAAGCTCAGTGGTGGTCATACCGGTCCAGAAGGCTGGTGAGCAGTGGCACCAATCAAGGCAGAAGAGGCAACAGCATCAGGCGCTCAGGATGGGCAGCTGATCAGCTCGGCTGAGAAAGGAAAGAAAAACACAGAGTCAGTTCTGTAAAGAGTGGCTGACCACAGATTACAGTATAACAGAGCAGCAGAGACTCCAGCAGGTCTAGATCTGACAGGGAAGACTAATCACCAAAGGCTTGACTGTACAAGTAAGTTTTTAGCCTAGACTTAAAGACTGAGGCTGTGCCTGAGTCCCGAATAATAACAGGAAGATTATTCCAGAGCTTGGGGGCTTTGTATGAGAAAGCTCTCCCCCCTGATGTAACTATTAATTCTAGGTACCAGTAGTAAGCCAGCAGCTTGTGATCTAAGTAGGCGTGATGGTTCATAGTAGGAGAAAAGCTCACTCAGGTACTGAGGGGCGAGCCCGTTTAGAGCTTTATAGGTCAATAATAGAATTTTATAATCAATGGGAAATTTAACTGGTAACCAGTGCAGGGCTGATAAAACTGGGCTAATATGGTCAAACTTTCTGGTTCTTTTGAGGACTCTGGCTGCGTTCTGGACCAGCTGAAGCTTGTTGAGGCTTTTGCTGGGATATCCAGACAACAGGGCATTACAGTAATCTAGCCTTGAAGTAATAAAAGCATGGACTGGTTTTTCTGCATCCTGTAGAGATAATGCATTTCTTAATTTAGCAATATTGAGGAGATGCAGGAAGGCTGTTCTAGTGATATTAGTTATATGTGCATTGAAGGACAGATCAGGGTCTATCACGACACCAAGATTTTTAACAGATGAGCTCGATGAAACTGAGAAATTGTTAAGTTTAAGTTAGACAGTTTGTTTCTAGCTGATTTTGGACCAAGAAGCAGGACCTCTGTTTTATCAGAGTTAAGTAGCAGAAAATTAATTGACATCCAATCTTTTATGTCTTTTACACAGTCCTCAATCTTGCTAAGTTTAATTTTATCATCCGGTTTGCTTGATATATATAACTGAGTGACATCGGCATAGCATTGGAAACTTATGCTGTGTTTACTGATAATGGGCCCTAATGGTAGCATATATATTGTGAATAATATAGGCCCTAAAACAGAGCCTTATGGAACACCATACATTACTTTTGCAAGGACAGATGATTCGCCCTTTACATGAACAAACTGATAGCGATCAGGGAAGTAGGACATGAACCAGGAAAGAGCTGTTCCTGTTACCCCTACAAGGTTTTCCAGTCTATCTAGTAAGATAGAGTGGTCTATTGTGTTAAATGCTGCACTAAGATTAAGGAGGACTAGCAAAGACACATTTCCTTGGTCCATGAATAATAATACTTCTTGTAAGTCGCTCTGGATAAGAGTGTCTGCTAAATGCTGTAAATGTAAAATGTAAAAAGATTATAGTAGACGTAGTAGATAATTTTCAAGATCTTTTTTTCTTGATATGTGTAATCGGGAGTGGGTTTTATACAGATGCAGATTTACAGACTGAATCAAGTGTGTTAAAGTCAAAATAAATGAGAAATCATAGTTTTATTAAGTACAATAATGTATGTCCAAGCAAGCTAGCTTAGCATTTTCACTCAACAAAAGGTGGGAGATGAAAGATTATTATTGACTAATATTATTTTTCCCCACTTACTGCTGCACAGTGATGTACACTGTAAAAAAATGTACATAATATTTACAACTATTTACTGGCAGCAGCAGAGTTGGCAGTAAAGCTCTGCATATTAACAGTCTTCCTGGTTAAACTGGATGATAATAAATACAGGTGTTGCCTGTTGGAAAGGTGACTTGACTGTAAAATAACTTTTAAAAAGCAGTGTGTACTTGTATACCTTTGCCATGCAGAGAATAACATGCATATACATTAGTTTTCTAATTATATTTAACTCCCCTCTGAATGGCAGACAGGATGAGATTTGGCCTATGGCATAACATCACTGTCAAATAAACCCTCCTAACTCTGTTTTTAACACTTTGATTTTTGTTTTTTTTTTGCATAAACTGAGAGGTGACATTCCCCTTTATGCCCTCTGGTCATACAGATTTGTGAGTTATAAATCAACACTGTGACGTTTTATGAAGACTGGGTCAGAAGAGTTCAGAACACTAAAATAAAACTAAAGTTTTTCTCTTCCCCAGAAAAGTTGCTGTAGTGGAGCTGTGTTTTCCTGGCAGCTCTGAGTGCCTATATTAGAAAATGCAGTTAAATTGGTTAATTAATCTCACAGTCAAGGCTTTGACTAAGCTCAGTGTTGCGTGAAGCCAATTTACTCATGTAAATAAAATTGTTTTGTAGATTGTTTTAAGGGACAGCTAGAAAACTATAGATCAAAATCAATGGAGCAGACATAAGAACTTGTGTGTTCACAAGCATGTTAGCAGGGGTGGAGAGACCACCCCTATCCAGCTTGTCCAGACACTATAATTTATCTGCCCATATGTCGTCAGTGCAGTGCATGCGAACCCTCCTTTCTTAAGCTAAGTCTTTTATATCAGGAGCAGCCAGCAGCAGCAGTGCAACCAATATGTCTTCCATGTTTCTCAAATGCTAGAGGGCGCTCATGAGCAAGTCCTAAATGAATGGGTTAATATTGAGCATTTGAGCAAAATCACAGTATATAAATGCTTATAAACTATAAACTATATGCTATAATAATAATTATAATTATTATTATTATAATAATAAATATAATAATAATAATAATATAAGAATACACTCATGTCTTGAACACAGAACAGCATAAAACATTTTAATACTGCTGTTAGACTTTTAAAAGCTTTTAAACTCAAGTTATAACAGTTTTAAAAAGTGCTGTTGGTTAGCACGAACAGCCATTGAGCTGCTGTGGTCAACCAATCAGCACTCAGTAGCGGTAATGTTAACATCATGCTGCCCAAAACCAGTTTGCTGTAGAAAAAAGGCAATATACAGATACATTTTCTTGTTTGTTTTTAGTGAAATACATTCTTCTTCTTTCTAAAATTAAAAGAAAATTCTGGGCAAGTGATTAGAAACTATTTTAACTTCTCATTTTAAACCGTTGAGCTCCATTTACACCCATTCATTGAGGACTGCTGTTTTGCAGTCCTGTTTTTGATGTAATGGGGGAAATAGGAAGTGGCTGGGCTTCTCATAAACTGCCTATGGCTTGATGCTATAGAAACATACTAAAAAGTAGTGGGTTTAGTGGGGCATGACGTTTGGTTAGCGACCCCCTAAATGATCCCTTGATGTCAGGTCTTTCCTATGTTAGAAACAAACTTAAAATGAGTGCAGTAAAATATCATAGTTTTACAATTCTACTCCAAAAAAATACATGAAAAAAAACATACTCCAGTATTGCAGCTAAGAATAGCTGTAATCTGTTACTTTGAGTTTTAGCTAACTTTCAGTGTATATAACTGAAACTAATATACAGAAAATATGTTGTCTGAAATTGAATATTTCACATGTGATAAATTACAACCCTTTGTCAAGGTGTTGAATGTTGAATATAAATCACTGTATCCATATTGTTTGATCATATTTTCAAAAATTATATTTGTATTTATATGTATCAGTAGTATTATGATTACATTTTTGCCATATCGCCCACCTCTACTTTCTAATGCACATATTTATGGTTTCCTACCACAAAATGCCACCTCTAATGGCCCCTGCTTCAACTGACTTGAGTGGGCTCCTTTTTGTTTCGTAATAGGCTGTTAATTCCTAATGCAGTGCGCTCCCCTGCTGAGAGTGACTCCTAGTGTACTGGAGCAGTTAAGTCATATTATGCGTCATTTCTATCTTTACCGGGTGCTGCTAAAGTTGATCTTTTAAACTCTGATCCAAGAATACTATACCAATATCTTAAGACTTGGCTTGGGAAAGCTGAAGAGTGTGAAAAGGATGCAGCTATCCAGAGCCTGTTAACTGTTGCTGAGGCAAAAAAAGTCACTGGGTTGTTATCAGTGTAAGTTGCCAGTGGGTCCACAAAACTTGCAAAAAATGATTTTAAGTTAGTTATGTTAATAAGCCTGTGTTAATTATCAGCCACAACATATGTGAACAGATTGAGGATATTCCAATTGCACTGTGGTGATTCAGTATTTATTATAAAATTAAACTAAAAAGTGTCCATCTTGTCAGGGGGGATGTATGACATGGTGGACACAGGATGGTGTGGGCACAAAAAATTGGAGTCTTAACATCCAGTAACCACAATATGATGGAGGGAAGAACAGTTTCAGAGACACACAAACATTTAACAGATCTAAACTGAGATAGTGTTTATGGTGAAGGCAAAAGTGCCTTTTACTAATAATGACCCAGATATTTCAGATTTTGATGAGTAAAGAGGGATAATGGCAATGTCTATGAATATATTGCCAAGGGATATTAGGCAAGATAGGGTTAATGCAGTGAGTGAAGTGAGAGATAAATGGATGGATGGAGTTAGAGTGGCAGGCAAGCACAAGGGGGAATGCTGCAGTTTGTCCTCATCAGCCCACCTCTACGGCTCTGAGTCTGCACCATCCTTCCCTCTTTAAAAAGAGATAGAAAATAAATGAGAGAAATGAGGGAGAGGCCTGAATAGATTAAAATCAATACGTCTGCCCTGCTTCTTATTTTTATTCATTATTAATCCAAGCCTGGGAGAGGCGTCTCAGGGGGGATATCAGAAAGATCAGATTTGCTGGCAGCTCTTCTCCTGCAGGCTCCAATGGAGGCTGTTTTGGGAGGGGGTGTAGAGTGCAGGCTGCCAGAAAGAGAAGCAGGGTCATAGATCCCTCACCCAGCTGAGCCTGCACTACTGAAAACCTGAGAGTGCCCCTCACTGCCCAAGCAGAGTTGCAGTGTTCACTATGTCACACTGCAGGATCAGTAGTGTTACCAGGATGTCACCCTAGAGCAGGCACTTGAATACGTAGGTGTAATGGTGGGGAGTGAGGAGGCGGGCGCATTCACTAAGATAAGCGACTTTTATTGAGGGCAAATCCAGGGTCATGGTCATGACAGTCCAAGGTCAAATGGCCAATATGAAGAGATTGCGAGACCGACATGACTAACAGAACGCAGGCTAAACAGAGAACTAATAGCGAAAGTACTCAAACACGCATACATCAAACAAACAAAACAACCAGCAAACAACAATTCAAACAGCACAACAAACATCAAACAAACATCCCAAACAAACACCTGCAACCACACAGGGAAAAACACAGGGCTTAAATACAAGAGGGTAAACGTGGGACAGGCAGAAAACACTTGGGAACAATCAGGGGCAGAGTCACTAAACAAGGGGGCTGGACTAAAAACCAAAAAGAAAACACGTGGACTATCAATAGGTAAACAAAAAGCACATGGGGGCGTGGGAGGAGCCAAGCGTGACATACACAGACACAACAGAAGGGAATAAAACCACACCAGGAACAGAGGAGGCCACGGGATCAGGCTGGCCGCGGGGTGCGGCCATGGGATCATGAAATCGGGCGGACTGCTGCACCAACCTGGAGGAACAGGCAGGAGGAACAGGACCCAATCGGCTGCTCCCAAGGCTCACTTGAGCTATAGAAAGCTCGCAGTGGCGCTTGAGTATGAGCCAAGTACCGTATAAAGGGTCAACTCACTGTTCCGTTCGTCTAGTCTTGTCTTGAGCTGCAGGTCGCTCCTCCCTGCAGCGTAGCTCAAGACAGGCAGATCCAAGGCGCTTACCTGAGCTCTCATCATCCAAACCAAAGAAGGGATGGTCCTTTGCCTTCCTACGGGACCAACGAGGTGCTCGTGTCCTCTCCGCACCAGGGGATTTGCTCTCACTGGCTTGGCAGCGTTGGGACGCAGGTAACTCAGGCTGCGTAGAAACAACTGGAGTTTCATCCCAACAGCACAGCCAAAGACCAGGATGTCACTTACTTGCTGCGTCCATCATCGGCAGGTCTTTATGTAACAGTGGGGAGCAAGGAGGCAAAATGGAGGTCTGGAACAACAATATCTTGTGCTGTAGGATCAAGGAGCAGGTAGTTAACCAGCGTAGTGTGGGCAGGAGTAGGACAATAAATACGTGTAGAGAAATCCTGTGAGCATAAATACATAACATGTAACAGCATTCAGATAGTCTTCAGGCAGTCAGATAGTCAAATACATAACAATAAAGCTGACTACAGTCAAGTCTGACATATGGCATTCATTTTAATTCATGTATAACAGATGGAAACCAGCTATACCAGACTGCGGGTGGGTGCGGGACTAACTGTCCAGATTTTCTATGTACGTCGGTAGGTGTGGGATTAAATCTTGCAGGAGTGGGTGGCAGTGGGACTGAATATCAGTCCTGTGCAGACATGTAGTCTCAAAGTCTAAGATCACACTGAAAAACAGGAAAAATGGGGTTTCATCCTGACTTTGATCTCTGAAATGATCTCATCTACCTTTCAAGATGGTGATGATATAAATGAGTACAGTAACTGCTGCTGATCTGTGAGGTGTACTAGCCAATCTTAATGCTAGTGTGTTAACCAGAGGTGGGAACAAGTCACTTGATTGGAATTAACAAGTAAGTTGCAACTCTTGACACATAAGTATCAATTGAAATCGGTATAGGCAAGTCTCAAGGGACTCGAGTCCCAAGTCTCAAACTACAAGTCCTAAACAAATCTCCATATATTCTTCAGTCATTTAGTGCCAGCACTAAATACTAAAATAATGCTAATGGTAATATTGCCATGCAAAGGCATAATGTAGGCTGATTTATCTAAAATGAAACAAGAATTAGTTTAAACATTTTAATGACAAGAACTAAGCCTTTAATTAAATGTTATGTAATACTAAATGATATAACAATAATAATAATAATAATAATAACAATAAAATGGCTTTTAGACTGCTAACTCCCTCTGCTCATCGCCACGTTGTTGCAGCCTGGTGATGAAGAATTCATGGCCTGGTAACTGTCTGTGGCCTGGTGGTTGGAAGCCTCTGAATGAAAGGTTCTGCATGTAAGACTAATTATGCAATGAGTCTCAGGCTTCCAACATCTGTCTTTTGATCATTTCTAAAAACTAGTTATAAACATTGTATTGTAATTGTAAGGACTTTCCAAACCAAATGAGCAGAAAAGGGTGGGTTTTAAGATGTGCTGGTTAACTGTTAACATTCATTAATAAATCTTAAATTCTTACAACACTGTGCATCAGGAGCAGCATCAGAAAACACTTTCTGCAACACAGCTCTACACCACACTGCGGTGAGGGCACCAAAATCAATACCACTTTTGGACACAACACCCCCCTCACTCAGACTGTCAACACATGAACAAGGGCAAGACTTCATTAGCTGGATAAAACTCAATACCTGAAAACTAATAGTCCAGCACATGTGCGAAACCACATCCACCACAGTGCCACAAAGATTTGCTAAGAAATAGAACTGCACAAAGTATTTTCCCCTTTTTTTACACAGAGTAATTCAATTTAAAATTCATAACTCTAATTAGTCGGTATGCCACTGTTCCGAGAGCTACTTTTACCAAGCTGCATAACAGATTAGTGGATTTGAAATGCATCTAATGTAGGATTATTCAGGCAACAAGGGTATTATGCATATGCCAAGGCCTGCTATTAATCTGAGAGTTTTGCTACACAGATATTCAATGCTTTCCTTTTCTTTTTCCGGGAAAAAATGGGACCAAAAATGGACTAGAAAGGAGCTATAGCTGGAGCCAGATGAGCAGAATAAGTGAGAGGCAGAAAAAGACTGTGTAAGCCTGAATTAGAGCGAAAGTGCCGTACGCTAATCCTGGCTGAGTAAAATAGACTCAAGCTGGTCTTATCGAGATGTGGAGATAGCCAGGAAAAGGTGGAATGAGGCAGGGAAGGCATGAGTAAGCCTGATTAAGCCAGAATAAGCCTGCGTAAGCCTGGATAAGGAAGGCGTGGAGTGCAAGAGTGGGCGCGGGGATCAGGATTGAGGCACAGCTCTATGCATTATGGAGGAGACATATCCTTAAGAGTAGAGGATAAAGCTGACAGGAGAAAAACACAGGCATGCACAGAGAACACATAGTCACACACTGACTGGATATGCATAGTCATATATTCTGATGGCTAGGCCGTGCATGCATACAGACGCAGATAAAGTTTGTATTCCTGTCTTTGTGGGCTATTTCCTTTGACCTGTGTTATACTTTGGCTCTGAAAAATCACCCAAAATTCAAATATTATTGCTCTGCTATTAGACTTCATATTGTAAACAAAAAGAGTTAAAACAGCACCACGATTCACACATCAGATCACTTAACAAACTCTGACCTCACAATTCAGAGTGATTTCACCCACCTGTGACCATCCATCAGCCAGCAAACCAACTCTATAATCACCCAAAACCTACTCGCTAGTGTTATAACACTCAACCAGCTCTAACATCCCACAACCCAGGAATACAGCATAAAAACACAGCCAGATCTTTGTAAAACCTGCTATTAGCTCTCTGCTTTAGCCTTCATATGGCAACAAATAATTTTTTTAAACTCTTTTACAACCGTTTTGAAAAATTCTATTCTTAATATGTATTTTTAATACTAAATAATATACCATAATAGTTCACAATGACATCTTGTCAAAATTTGATCACTACTGTACATGGTATTATGGACATGCATTTTATTCTATGTGTCCGCAAGCAAATTGATTTTATATGAATAAAAAGTGATTTATTTACTGCAATTTTCTCCATTTCTTCTCAAACGTCCCCACAAGGTCAACATTGTCCTTGGGTCTCCACAAAGAGCTAAATACATAACAAAACACATTCACACACAGACCCAGTCTGGCAGAACACAAGCTGAATCTGAGCGAGGTTTTAAAAGAGCATGCACTTTTCCCCACCCACTGTGCTTGTTGCCTTCTCTCATCTTTTATTTCTGATTCTGAAATGCATGCATGCACACATGGGCTCACACATTTGGAGTCCTTAGGCATTCATAGATATGACACTTGATAGAAAAGATACATTTCCATAGTAATTAATTGTAAAGCGTGGTCAGGGCGGTTATAGTGGAGTCTCTGAACAGTGAGGATATTATGTACAATGCTGGAATACTAGAAGAGCTCATCCACAGCCAAGCCTTACTGAGCACAAGGGTAGACAAAGCATGAACAATACATCAAACAGATAGCACTCACTGCTGATGTACCCCAAGCACCATGTCTACAGCGACATGAAAAGGCGCACACGCACAGACACACACAGACAGTCAGACTGATGGGCAGACACTCACACACACCTTTGTATTTCTATCGTTATCAGCTATTTCCATTGCTTTCTCAACCTAAATGCTGCTATGTTAACCTAACCATGAATGGAAATTTGAAAAATCTCTGCATTAATTAAACGGTTATAGTGTCACCAAAGTCATCCAGAGTGAAATGCACCATTCTAGAGAAACGTATACCCAGAATTGCTCAAAGTGGTGGTGACAGGAGCCAGACATCGAGAATTTAAAGCTTCTAAAACAGGGACCCCCAATTGCAGTCTTACTGACCTAAGACTCTGCACATTATTATTTTTTCTCATCGAACACACCTAGTTCGACCCATTAACTAATTAATAAGAGCCTAGTTGGCTGGTTTAGGTGTGTAGAGTAGAGAAACCACTCTTTGCAGAGCAAAGGGTCTCCAGGACTGGGATCGGAAACCTCTGATCTAAAAGACCTCAGAGAATGTTAATGATTGCAAATACACTGACTGAGACCTGAGGCATTGTTTTGCAATAGTTCTGAGTGTTGTAAGGCAAAATAGGCCCCAAAGAAACTTCTTCCATTATCAACATTACATATAAAAACTAACAAGACACATGTAGGTTCACTGGTCACTTGATATAGTAAATAAAAGCAATATTTGCATTGTAGACACTGCAACCCCAGGTTTCTATTACCACCTTTTTTGGTCCTCACAATGAGCTAAATACATATCCATACACACAAACCGAATAAGCACCCACACACACTTTCCTACTCCACGATCTGAAGGGCAGAATCTCTTTAGCCTCGCTCTTGATAGTGGATGGTGTGTATGTGTTTGTGTTCTAATAGATCATAACCATGTAATAATTATCCATTACACCCACTCAGCCACTTCACTAAGCCATGTATGAACCAAGACAACTTTCTCTCTCAAGCAGACACCCACACCTGCACTTACTTTTCCATCTAATCCCTTTACTTTCCCTATTGTCTCCCCCTATCTCTCCATACAGTTTCCTTATCTCACTTCTTACCCTTTACTCCTGCTATTCTCTCTCTCTCTCTCTACCTGGCAGCTTTGTGTTCCTGTCGATAGTGATTTTTTTAATTAAAACATTAAAAGTCTTAATTGCACATTGAGGTCCATTCCCAAACCTCTCCATCCCCTCCTCTTCCTTCTACAAGGTGATTGCTTCTTGTCTGAAGTACTGCAGAATTAAATCTCTCTCATTCTCTCTTGGAGGTGATACAGTCTATTGGAGTAAAGCCTCCATGCCTTATTAGTCATAGGGGTGGTACAGATTCTTCCCTGTACAAACAGATGAGCAGTAAGGGAAATAGTGCTTTCATATGCAATATTAGGCAATAGAATGAGATGGTCTAACATAAATTAATATGGGAAAAGAGCAATGGCTACTTTATACAGGACATGAATGATCTGTTATGTTGAGGTAATATTTGTTGTAGATTTGAATCTAATTTATGTCTCTTTGTTTCATTTTTCTCTACGCATTTCATTTATTTTCTGTTCCACCATTCTTTCCAATGTTGGTCTTTCTTTGTCACTTTCTGCCTCCTCTTTCATCATTTCCATCCAATCCCATGGTATCTCTCTCTCACCCATCCTATCTGTGCCTGCAGTTTGCTCTGGGACAGGAAGATCCCCACTCCTCCTCTTCCTCTTCTTCTTTGAGTGCAAAGTCTTCATCCCCTGCAGATCCCCCCAAGACTCTGGGTGTGCTGGGTGGTCAGGGGTCCCTCTCGCCCCTTAGTCGCTGGGTGCTTCACAGCCGGGGACGGGCAGCCAATGCATCAGCACTGGAGCTGCCCTACCGCTCACCAGTACCCTTCTCCAAACAGGAGTTCTGGGAAATGCTGGGTAGTGACCTGCTCAAGCAAGACCCAAACGTTGATGCCGATCCCTTGGGAAACTCCCGGGTCAAGCGCCGACCCATCGTCAAGACGGGCAAATTCAAGAAGATGTTCGGCTGGGGCGACTTCTACTCCAACATCAAGACGGTGCGCCTCAACCTGCTCATCACAGGCAAGATTGTGGACCACGGCAATGGGACATTCAGTGTCTACTTCCGTCACAACTCCACGGGCCAGGGCAACATCTCTGTCAGCCTGGTGCCTCCTGTGAAGGCGGTGGAGTTTGACCTGGAGCGCCAGAGTGTGGTCTACCCCAAGGACTCTAAGATTTTCAACTGCCGGGTGGACTACGAAAAGGTGGACCGCAGCAAACGCACTTCGCTGTGCAACTATGACCCATCCAAGACCTGCTTCCAGGAGCAGACGCAGAGCCATGTCTCCTGGATCTGCTCCAAGCCCTTCAAGGTCATCTGCATCTACATCTCCTTCTACAGCACGGACTACCGGCTGGTGCAGAAAGTGTGCCCGGACTACAACTACCACAATGAGATGCCCTACCTGCCTTCTGGATAGAGGAGGAAGGGGCCGGGACAGAGGGGAAAGAAGAGGACAGAATCTGTGAGGACAAAGTACAACCAGGGATGGAGGGATGAGGAGCAGGAAGTCATCAGGATGGAAAGGATGGGTTGGGGTTATAGATGTAGGTGTTGGTCTGTTTACAATATCAGAGGGGAGCATATTCTAAAAGGGTAACAAAGTTCTCCTCAGAATGTAAAGACTGAACAGTTCCCTGCCCAACATTGCAAGGAATCTTATACCACTGACCTCTTTGGAAAAGGATCCCTTTGCAAACTGAGCATTTTTCCATGGATTGTGTTTGATCATCTGTAATATTCCCAAGGTGAATGTAAGGCATTTTGCTCCTGTGATAAATGTCTTGAAGAACCTCTCTGAAAAACCTGACAAATGTGACCTGCAAAAATCTATATATGCAAATCGAGCTGTCTAGCACAGGTTCGCAGGCGAGAATAGATACTAACATGAGGCTGTGGTCACTGGCAACTCCCACCAGAAAGCTTTTAAGTACCATTGACCCTACAGCAGGGCGAGGTGACATGCACATGCTTGAGGTCAAAAAAAAAAAAAAAAGGAGGAATTACCATGTTGATTACCATACACCTACTATGCAGAAGCTGGGGGTGTTGAGATCACTTTTCTTGAGGAAAAAGAAGCAAAAAGAAACTCTTTGTGCATAATGCAGGTTAAACTCACCAACGCATCCAACACAAAAACACATGCCACTTTGACCTCTTGATCTCCCAGAATGTTATCAAAAAAGGAGAGAAAGAAAATGAGAGAAATCGAGCTGTCGAAAGAAAGACTTATAATGGTTGATAAAGATGGTGCAGACTGCAAATCAAGAAAAAATGAAGGAGAATGAGAAAGATATACTGAGAGAAAGGAGGCAAATCAAGAAAAAGTGAAGGGGAATGAGAAAGATATACTGAGAGAACGGAGACAAAAGGTAAGGGGGGTTCAGAGAGCTCTTTAATTAAGGTAAAGCAGAGAGACAGAGATGTTGAGTATGAATTGAACTGCTTGCTCTATTGTTCTGTCCATGCAAGAAAGGGAGAAAGAAAGATTACATTTTGTTGCCATCAGGATTCTTGATTTCACGGTATGATAAGTTACCCGCTGAATGCAAGATTGCTCCGTCCTTCTCTGAGCGAGCCTTTTTTCCGCTACAGTCAGCCCCGTTATCTCTGATTAAAAAGAGAAATATTATTGCGATAATTATGCATAATTTAATCACACTTAAGACTTAATTAAAGACTGAGCTAAATGGATTTGCCAGTGGTAGATTCAGAGATTCATTTGGCCTGGGAGATGTTTCTACAGGCCAAATTACCACATTAAACAAACAGCAGTCAAGTTGACCTTCCACAACTATGCAATTTAATGATTACAGTTCAGTAAAGGAAAAACAGTCATTAAAATTGAAAAGTAAAGACTTAATCAAAACCCTTTTAAGGGCAAGGCCATGTCGCATTAGCCAGAGCTTTGATAGTGGATGCAGAAGAAAGAAAGGACAGACAAATGAGGGAAAGGTAGAGAGATAGTGGGAGGGTTTGTAAAGGTACACTGACATGAAGATACAAGTGGGACAAGAAAGGTACAGGGGTTGATGAAAGGTTGAGGGTTGGAGAACAGAAGAAAAATCTAGTTAAACAGGGGCGGATGAGGTAAGGGCTTAAAAGCACAGCAGAGGACAGAAATTAGACGATGATGGAGGTACAGGCAAGCAGATGAAAAAGAGAATCAGAGCAAAGCAGTGAAGAAAGAAGGAGAAAGATGGAAGAAAAAAGAATGAAAAACAAACTCATGATGCTAAATGCGGTAACATAAAAGCACAATGTGGAACATCAAAGCGTCTCGCTGTTTGATTCACTGCGAGAGAGAGAGAGAGAGAGAGAGAGAGAGAGAGAGAGAGAGAGAGAAGCCTTTTTATGAGCTCATAACT
>NC_051224.1:12692500-12702500 GCF_015220715.1 Pygocentrus nattereri | reverse complement strand
GTAAAAGACCACTATAATGCAGTAACACAGTAGGAGATCAGAGTTCTTTTCAATACCGTCATTCAGCTCTAAATGGAAAGTTGCCTTCATTTTACTGATTAGCCGTAAGCGGGAAGTATCCAGTAAGTAAACTAAACCGGCTTAAGCAGCTATTTTACATAATGTAGCATCTGTTCTTTGCTCATTCACTCCTCTGCAGAGCAGATTTTGACGTTCAAGTGAGCTGTCCTTGGTCCTGACAGTAGTTCAGCAATAGCCCTCAATGAGACAGCAGCAAAAACAGGGTGGACTTACGCTGTCATGCACTGGTGGGTGTTGCCAAGGAAAGGATAAAAGTTCAAGTGGTGGAACTCGTTGGTTGTCATAGCGACCAGCTCCTTCACCAGGCCTATGCAGTCTGGACAGAGCGTTGGACACTCGGGTTGATCCACAGACTCAGAAACTGAGTTAGCGCACTGTGCTAGCAACAAACTGAACACACAGCCAGCAAATGGCAAACGGTACTGTAGGTACTATACAGAAAAAAAAACAATATATAAATATATATATAAATAAATATATATATATATAGAAATATATCCTCACCAAATCTACTGTGGGACTGGATCAAATGTATGAGACCCATAGACTCTAATTCATTTTGAGGTTGGTTTATTTCTCTATTTTTTACATTGTTTCTTTTTCGTGCGTCATGTTGATGTACTGTACGGATGATAATGGTGGCATTTATTGTGGTTTTTTTCTGACGTCTGGAGAAAAAAAAAATCAATAAACTAGACAGGTGTACTGAATTTCCTCCCTGAGTTTTGAAGGGCTGAAGTGGCTCCAGGTTGAAATTTGCTTCCGTTTTGATGAATGTGTGACAGGAGGGGGGATGTGTCAACAACTTGGAAGTCTTTATTATCCTTGCATTTGCATACTGCTATGAATGCCCACGGCGAGACTGAGCTGTGACAAAAGGTGCAGGTAATAGTCCATAGAGAGAGAGCGAGAGCGAGAGAGGGAGAAAGAGAGTAATTGTATTAGAGAGATTAATGGCACAATACTGCACATGCTCTCTAGCAGTTCAAGAATATTTGCTTTTCTCATTTTACCATACCATGCTATCTTTGGCACCTGCCCATTGGCTTCTGTTATAACCCATGACTGCATTAATTATAAAACACATATTTAAAAAATAAATAGTGTAATTGATAGAAATCTACAAGTGTTTTCTGGGTAGGTACATTTTGCATTATACAACAGTAAAACTACAGTCAGCAATGCACAAAATGGGAGTAAACCATACCGTCATCGGAAACTGCCCGCTTTCATTCACATGGCTTGGAAAAATAGTACATGATAGCTTTCATTTTTTTCAGAAATACAGAAAAATGATTAAAAAAAAATGATTTATGTATACAAATTGGTCAACAAATTTAACAAAAATAAAATGTGGATGTAGCCCATTTCTAATGCACTGTAGCATAATCCATATGGCAACATTTGTATTTTATCTTTTTATATAAAATCTATAACATCTATGTTAGTTTTGTTTGTGAAAAAGTAACTAACGTCCCACAGACTCTTTCAGTTATATCTGTTGTTATACGTTTGTTATAAATATTGAAATATGGACATTTTGAGAGCACTTCAGATGCTGCAGCAGGTAGTGTGTGTGCTAAGCACACAGGAAGCGATCCAAAAAAAAAGTATTCCATTTTACAGATAAAACTTTTAGTTTTACAAAAGCATGGGGAAAATGAACTTTTAAATCATGATTATGTAAAAAATTAAAAGGAAGTCTGTGTTGCCTTATGACAACACCATGCATTAAAGGGGTAAATATTTCCATGGTGATCAATCAAATGCAATGCGAGCAGCAGACAGAGATAAGGTTGAAAAAAGCTTGAGTTTTCCTTTAAGATTCACCAATAGTTCTTACTTTTCAAATCATCTATTTGCCAAAACTTTGGTCGTATTTTGCAACATCCAGATTTATGTTTATCACTCCCTTTCTATGAAAAGCAGGTTTTGCCTAAAACCGAAGAAAAATGTAAGATGTGGGCCCTGTTAGAGGGGAACTCCACATAATTCAGTTGTTAATTTATAAACATATGTAAGTCGTTCAGAGTGGTTTGGTATGAAATGATTCATTGTGGAAAACCTTTTTTTTTTTACAGTGGTGATAGGAACCAGGCATCTGAAGCATTTCATACCTCAAAAAACTCAAAAATCATAGGAAGTTCTTAGAAATGGAAGTTCATATGAAATGGTTTCGAACATGTTGCCGGGTGCCTGATACATTGTTTTATGTTGGTTTTGAGATAAGGTTTGGACTAAATTGTATGTTTTTGATCTATTCATGGTGGAGAGGATCATGCAGGGGGTTATAAGACACATTTTACACTATTTGACTATTATGAACATTGAAAAGCTCAGTAGACCTGTTCAGTTTAACAGTTTGTTGGCATTGTTTACATCCTGACCTCTGTCTCCTATCGCCACCGCTGTAAAGTGTCTTGAGTTTGTAGAGATTCTTTAGAATGGTGTATTTTACATCAAACCTCACTGACTGTTTCCATCTCAGCAACTGAATTATGTAGAAATTTTGAGACAATTGAGGAATTTCCCATATTTACTGCAAAGCAACAATGAAAACGTGCTTAATCATTAACAGCTATTTGAAATGCTAGGTGTCTCCAAACTTTTGACGGCAAGTGGATGTGTGTTAACTCTCCTTTCGACTTTCTCTCACTGTTTATTTGTGAATGGTTATTTTTTTTCCTCATTTTGTGCTGTAATTGACATTAAATCTGGCTGGCATCTTAATTAAATCCCAGATTCTTGCTAACGAGCAGATGAGTTCAAACAGTCAGAGCACTACATCGCTTTAAACAAGATCGATTACGGCATTTCTGTCTGCACACCTCTCTCTCTCTCTCTCTCTCTCTCTCTCTCTCTCTCCCTCTCTCTCTCTCTCCTCATTCACACATTCTCACCTCCTTTCTTCCTCCATCTCTCTCTCTTCCTCTCTCACTCTCTATCCATCACTCCACTCCTCCCTCCTCTCCCCGGCTGACACCCTCCTTGTTCCCATAAAATCGCAGCCCGCCTCAGGATAACCTTGGTGAGAATGATGAAAGGAGAGGGAAAAAGTCAACAGGAGAGAACACAGATCTAATTTGGGAGGTCGGCTCCCACTCAACGCAACATAATGTAATCTAAAGCAGCACAGCTACTCTAGAGCACAACAACCAGCAACAAAGAGAGCAGGAACATAAACAGAGAGACGGAAAAGAAGAACAGAACAAAAGAAAGAAAGAAAGAAAGAAAGAAAGAAAGAAAGAAAGAAAGAAAGAAAGAAAGAAAGAAAGAAAGAAAGAAAGAAAGGAGAGATGATTGAAGGGATGGTTAAAAGAAGAGAAGTGAAAGAAACTATGTAAGAAAAAATGTAAGAAAAAGAAAGAAAAGAACATTGAATGAAAGAAAGAAACAGAAAGATAGAAAGAAAGAGAAAGAAAGAAGGAATGGAGGGAGGAAGGAATTAATCAAGGAAGGAGGGAAGGAAAGAAAGTTATGAAAGAAGGAATAATGGAAGGATGAAAGAAAGAAGATAAATGAAAGAGTATGAAAGTAAAAAAAAGAAAGAAATCATAAAGAGCAGAAAAGAAGAAAGGTAAAGAAAAAGATAAGATAAAGAAAAAAGATAAAAAAGAGATGAGAAGAGAAGAGACGAGGCGAGGCGAGGAGAGAAGAGAAGAGAAGAGACGAGAAGAGAAGAGACGAGACAAGAAGAGAAGAGAAGAGAAGAGAAGAGAAGAGAAGAGAAGAGAAGAGACGAGAAGAGAAGAGACGAGACGAGACGAGAAGAGACTAGAGATTCAGCTCAGCTTTGAGATGAACGATCAGGCAGATTTTGAACTCAGTATATTTCAATATTCAGCTTTGAATGAGGAGCCTAATTTATTCACACACCCATATGAGGCTGTTCCACTTATCTCGTTCTAAAGTGTCGACCTTCACTCACTTTCATTCACGCCTGCAGTGAGAGGGTGAGGTGTGAAGGCCACCTGCAGGCAGACCGGTTTGCCATTTGGAGAGATGTATGTGCTCAGAAATGGCTGTGCAGCCTCCGACTCTCCTCAGTCCTCCTGCATGCAGGAAGAAGTGCTAGACACTGAAGTGAACCGAACAGCGAACACTAAAATGAATAATTCCAGAGTAAAGCCAGTTCCGTGCTTTTGTAAGGTGCTTCTGTTTGTTTGTTTGACTCTGATCTACAGCTCAAGGTTCTTGTCCAAGAGCAGCAGGGTTCAAAGCTGAGTCTCCTCACGTCCTCCAAAAACAACTTTATTAGAGAATTACTTTCTCTTTCAGGTAAAGAGAAACTACCTAATAGTACCTAACAGGTAATAGTGGTCGATTTCAATTTGCCATTCACTCTGAGTGTGTTTGCGCAGTGTACAGAGCAGCTGGTGTTTTCTGGTGGTGTACAAAAATAAAAGAAATAGAAATGGTTTCCTCATGATGGCAACAAAATCAGTGACCCAACATTATCTGTGGTTGGGCGTTTCATCATAGATTCACACAGGAAAGCAAGGAATGTGAAGGCTTGTGTGATGACCTGCAAAACAGCAACAAGAACACTAGAGAACAAAGTAATACACAAAATTCTGATTTGTTCTTAATACTGAAATGAAAAATGAGCTGGTTTATTAGACGATTAGGCTGAGGGTTTTAACTCTTACCTGGTGTTAAAGCTACTCGTGGTGACTGGCTGCTGGTGTGTGTTTTGAGTCTTGAGTGAGCAGCAGCAGGTTTGATTGGATTGTGCAGTCATGCAAACTACATTTTTAAAAGAATGGGAGTGATTATAAACCAAGGTTTAGCCGAGGCTACATATCAACTTCAACTGTGAATGAAGTAAATCAAAAAAAAAAAAAGAATTCATAAAACTGAACTACTCAGCTTTTTTTATTCCAATGCATCTCCAACAGGTGGGGCACTGTGACTGGATCCAATGTACCTAGCCCCCCCATTATTAAAGCTGAAAAGAGAGAGAAAGAAAGAAAGAAAAAGAAGGAAAGAAAGAAACAGAAAGAAAGAAAGAAAGAAAGAAAGATAGAAAGAATACAAAAAGAAGAAGAAAGAAACAGAAGGAAAGAAAATAGGAAAGAAACATGGAAGGAAGAAAGAAAATATGATAATCAACAAGAAAGAACGAAAGAAAGAAAGAAAGAAAGAAAGAAAGAAAGAAAGAAAGAAAGAAAGAAAGAAAGAAAGAAAGAAAGAAAAAGAAAAGAAAAAGAAAGAAAATATGACAACAAGCAGAAAGAAAGAAAGAAAGAGAAGGAAAAATGTGAGGGAAAAATAAAGAAAGAAAAAGAAAATATGAGGAGAGGCAGAAAGAAGAAAGGAAAAATATGAGGAAAAAAGAAGGGAAGAAAATAAGAACAAAAACAAGAAGGAAAGTAAGAAAGAAAAGGAGGAAGGAAGGAAGGAAGGAAGGAAGGAAGGAAGGAAGGAAGGAAGATCTCTTATTTTCACCACAGGTCCACAAAATTTCTGTTTCTGACTCTAAATCCCAGTTTAGCCAGTGAGCGTAACTGTGAGTCTCAAACTCCCAGCTACAGTTCACAGCTCTGATTCTAGAAGCTTCTTTTAGATTTAATGGAGTCCTGTATCAGCAGTGATACTGTCAGCGCTTTGGAGATAAACGTGTGGAGCACTGTTCTGTGGATTTGAGGACTGGAAGCTCTTGAACACGACTTGTTTTAAGCGTGAAAGTAGCTGATCACACCATACAGCATTAAACTAATACATACAGTAATTATAAACAGTTATCCAGCACTCAACTTGACACAGTCATTAACCAGCTCATTAACACTGCAGACACAAATGACAGACACTGTTATGTTGTTTATTAAAGTTCCGGTTTGCAAAACAAGTGATACAAGTTTCTGTTATGAGCTCTGAGTTTTGTGTGTGTTCTGGCAAATCAGCTTCCCCCTGTCTTCAGTGTTTGAACAATGGTTAGTAAACATACTTGAAGTTTTTTTGAAGGCCTGCCTACAGGAACGTCATTCAAATTCGGTCTGTATGCCAATTTGTTATGGACAATCAAAACAACAGTCCAGGGACTGCTACAGGCTTCAACTGACCAGAAGTGCTTTGTAGGTAGAACAACTTCATTCACTTGACCATGGGGGCCTAAATTTGTCTCAGGAAAGCATATTCTACATGCACTTTGCTTTTATACAAACCACTTAGGCAATTGCTTAGTTCACAATGAGGCTATGATAAGCTATCACTTCACTAAAGTTTTGTGGTCATCATTGAAAAATTATAGGACACTTTTCTAACCCCCATGCCCATAAATATATGGTCAGCACAATTATTTTAGCCGTCTGCCACATATTGGAGTTATGAAAATATATAATAAATAGTGAATATGAGCTCAAAGTCCAGACTTTCATCTGATTTGGGGGAATATTGTACAACCCCATTTATAAAAAAGTACACAGGTACGCTGTGTAAAATGTGAATGAAAACAGAACGCAATGATCAAAATCATTTAAACCCTATATTTATCTGAAAATAATATAAAGACAATGTATTGTAGCATCTCAGTACTGGCTCTTTCAGTCGTGGACAAACGGAAGATGTGGCCATGCAGAGCGGCAAGCGTGGTGCACCACAAGCACCGCTGTGGCAGCAGTGAGAGACTTAAAAACATGTAAATAGTTCTTGTTGTAGGCTTGGAGATATACAAGTGTGTTGTAGGTGTGCTAGTGGGCTGGTTGTTGGGGTGTAGTGACTACCACTGAGCGGGGGGTTTCCCTGCTGCTGTGTTAATAAAAGGGCATGCATTTGAAGCTCTGTTTCCTGCATCTTCTTAAACTATGCCGATGCCACACTGGTGTCAGAAGTGCAGGGAATAGCTAACCCAGTGGCGAAATGGCATAAAAGACTGAGCCTGCCCGAGAACTGCAAGGAAGAGCAGTGCAGGAATGTAGTGGGTTAAAGCCAAGCACCGGAGCTCCAACATACACAAGCAGCAGCCTCGCTGGTGTCTAAATTGTTGTGGACAGTGGAGAAAACATCTGGTGTACACCTGATAGTATCTGGTACTCATATAATAGTATTTGGTGTACAACTGATAGTATTTGGTGCATACCACATAGCATCTGGTGTTCTTCTCATAGTATTAGGTGCTCTCCTAATAGTATCTGGTGTGCACCAGATTTTTACCTTAAAAATACATTACGTGCCTTCAGGGGTTCTGAAGAAAGGTCTTGGGTTGCTTTCACAGTTTACTTCAGGTCATCGTCTCTTTGACTTGACATATTTAGAGTTAATAGTAGCAAATTATAAATACAGCACTATCAATTGTAGACCTTTTATATGCTTACTTTATAGTGAAATAATGAAGGAGCAAACATATCTGGCCAAGGAACAGCCAATTGTTCAATCCCTTTTGTGCTCCTACAAATGGGGGCACTATGTATGAACATGGTTGGAATTTTTACACCATTCAACCAATTTGTATATAACTATTGACATATTCATTGTTTAAATCATTACCAAGCTGTTAGGGCTAAAGTTTTATTACACACTTCTATAACCTAAGAAATGCTCCAATAGTTTGCATTGAAGTCCCTGTAGAATTATAAGCCTTAGTATGTAATAAGCCTGAGATTTTAAGGGGTTAACTTCTGCTGTAGTATACTCTGCTAGACAGCTAAAATAACAAGGATGTTGTTGATGCCCAAATATTTATGAACCTGACTGAACATTGTTTTTTAATTGAAATACCAGGACATAAACAAAGACTCCGAATTGCAGGTTAAACTCAGATACTGACTGTGATCAGCTTTCCAGCCATTTTCATATAAATGCAATGGAACACATCTTCAATAAATACCAACATCAGTGCAACATGTTCTATGAGATGTAAGATCTTCTGCATTACTGATCACTTACATTACCAGTCGCTACACTGCTAGCTGCTTAGCTTTACTGCCTCTTATTGAAATATAATGACTACTGGCAGCTTTGGAGCTTTCATCACCAACAGAGTGCACGCAGCCATAAAAAAGTTTGTCACATTTTGGTATAAATTAATTATAGAGGAGATATTTGATATGTTATTAGTATGTTGTTAGTAGTGTAATCTTGTAGAAGAACACATACTTTACACATACACAAACTACTGAATAAATTCCCTAAATAACAAATGACGTAATTGAATACACAATTACATTTACATGTTTCAGCATAATAAAAGTCAGACTTGCACAGTTAAGATCTTTAAACTGTGCAGTGTCACAGCCCACCAGTCCTAGACTGAGATGTTCCTGGTGGAGAGCGAGAACCTGAAGGAGGTAACAGACTCATGAGGGGGAGTCATCCTGGTTTGACATTTTCTTCAAGCATGTCACACAAGAGCACAGATATGAACCCAAATCAATGAACAAGCATTAGGCCATATCACTGTCAGTCTACTCCTGCTGAACAGCTTGGGTGGAAGTAGTCACATTCTGCTCCACTGACCTCTACTTTGAGCATGTCCTGTTTCCAGACACCACTATGAAACCTGGTGACCAGGATACCCTTGTGATCAGGGTCTCTCCTGTGGGGCCGTGGCTCTGTATTGTCTCTACACTCAAATATGACAAGTCAAACTCTAGACCAACAACTCTAGCATGGATTCTGATATTGTAGTCAGTGAAGAACCACCATATATACCATATATACCATGCACATCATATACAAACAGTGTGCATTTTATCCAAACTGCTAATCTCTTAGAAATTTTAGAAGGACAATAAAGGCACACCTGCACACATATTTGTGATAAAGTATTGTAATAATACTCTTAAGCCTGTAAATGCCCACACAGCTTCATTACACACTTCTATAACCTAAGAATAGCTCAACCAGTTTGCATTGAAGTCCCTATAGTTACTGAATAATAAGCCCTAATATATAATAAGCCTATGATTTCAGAGGTTAATATACAGCGTTAGTGTTGAGTTTTGGTTAGAAACAAAAGGGTTAAGATCTTGAAACACCCAATGGAGAACTGCCCAATCAGAATTTCTTTCTCCATTGTATCTAGGTAGAAAAAGCCAAAGGAGCTCTCCCCTTGGTTAGGCCTTTACAAGCCGGACAGACGGTCACTTCTTTTATATAGTGATAGAAATGTGATGATGATGAAAGTTTCTCTACATGCTGAATGATTGTCAGTTGTTTGGTTGGATAGAGCCAAGTTTCAACATAAAAAGGAAATACAGTCGGTGTCACTACTGTTAATGGGTAAAATTGTCACTATAGGCCTCCTGAAAGTCACATGTTTCACTGCAACTGAATTAAACACTAGCTTAAACATACAGTGTGTTTTAACTAGTGTATAATAGAAATCAGCAGCAGCTACATGGCAACATACAAAGTAAAATATATGTGACTTTCGCAAGATTAAAATATAACACATTGAATGGCTTTTTTTATTTAGAACAGTCAGTCAAATACATTTATATGAGCCAGCTTTAGCATACTACTAGCATACTACTAGCTTGGACAATTCTGACCCAAAGCCATATCTCTGATATTCACAGTTTGCCACTGTTATTGTGTACTTATTTTTCACATCACATATAGTATATGATCCAAAATCAAAGCCCACAAATCAGGGCACAGCATACATTTTAACTGTCTGATTTGATTTAATTCGCACCTACAGCTATTAATTCTACCTTATGAGGACAGTGTGCCAGAAAAAGTTTCAGCAGAATTGACAGTCCTGGCTCTTCCTTGCATATAGAACACCTAAAGTCACATTTTGAATTGTTTATCGAGAAGCAGCAGAATAAAATTTCTGATTTGTAAATGCCATTTTTCATTTTCTGTTTATGTCTCAGCCCTCAGATCTTTATCTGCCATCTCCATGTAGACAACTCCTGATAGGCAACAATATCAGACTGATTTAATGAATACAACCTTCTCACCTAGAATGAAA
>NC_051224.1:12525000-12685000 GCF_015220715.1 Pygocentrus nattereri | reverse complement strand
CTCTCGCTTTATGTGCTCTCTCTCCATTTCTCTCTCTTCTTTTGCTTTCTCTTCCTCCTCTTTCTCTTCCCCTTCCTCTCTCTCCCCTTTCCTCCCTTGTTCTCTCTACCTCACTCTTGCTCTCTCTCCTCTAGTTCTCTCTACCTTTTTTTCTCTTCCTCACTTTTTCTTGCTTTGTGTGCTTTCTTCACCATTTCTCTCTTCCCTCTCTTCTTTTGCTTTCTCTCCCTCCCCTTTCTCTTCCTCTCTCTGTCTCTCTTTCTCTTCCCTTTCCTCCTTTGCTCTCTCCCTAACTCTCACTCTCTTTCTCCTCATTCTCTCTACCCCTCTTTTTCTCTTCCTCACTCTTTCGCTTTATGTGCTCTCTCTCCATTTCTCTCTTCCCTTTCTTCTTTTGCTTTCTCTCCCCCCCTTTCTCTTCCCCTTCTATCTCTCTCCCCCTTGCCTCCCGTGCTCTCTCTCCCTCACTCTCTCCCCTTGTTCTCTCTACCTCTTTTTCTCTTCCTCACTCTCTCTCCTCTTTCTCTTCCTTTCTCCCTCCGTGTCTTCCCTTTCTCTCTCCGTCTCTTCCCTTTCTCTCTCCGTCTCTTCCCTATTCTCCCTCCCCTTATTTTTATGCACTCTTTCAAGTTCGTTTTATTGAAATGACAAATTTATATTTGTGTTATCAAAGCACCACAAAATGATCTATATATTAAAGGCTAATAATAAAAAACAAAACAAAAACAAAATACAAAACCAAATATAGGACAATGTAACAATTAAGAAGAGAAAGGGTTAATTATCAATTAATAATATAAAGGTATGTGTAACATGTATGGAGTTTATAACAGGAAAAAGAGGAAAAACAAAAACAAAATGTTAATTATCAAATATATTTATGTAACAAGAGAAAAAAGAGAAGGAAAAAAAACGGACATCTGCGGTGTGGTGGTCACTCACTGTCCCGGAGTCCCGCTGCTGGACCCTCTCCTAATATAATTGCTAATTTATCTTCGTCTCCCAGCGTCCTGAAGTTGTTTATCTGTTTTTCAAATCGGTTAAAATATTTATTTCTAATAAATTCATACGTTGAGCAGTTTAGTAGGAAGTGTGCCTCTGTCTCTACCCTCACCTGTCCTGCAGTGACCACACACACCTCTCTCCTCTTTCGCTAGCCAGAACTTTTTGAACCTGCCTCTCTCAATGGCCAGGCTGTGGTCACTGAGTCTGTATTTGGTGAGGATTCGTCTCTGTTTCATGTCTTGGACACTAATAAGATATTCAGCCAACCCCTTTTTGTCTCTCTCACTAGCTCTCTTTCTATCCTCCCTCTACTCCTCCCTCTCTCACACACTCACTTCCCCTCCACACTCTCTCACTCTCTCTCTCTTCCTCACTCTCTCTCTTCCTTTCTCTTCCCTCTCTTGCTGTCTCTCACTCTTCCTCTTTGTCTTTACTCTTACTCTTACTCTTTATGTCTTTAATTTCTCTCTGTCTCTCCATCTCACCCGTTTCTACCCCTTCTGCCTCTTGCTCTCACCCTCCCCCCTCTCTCTCTCTAGACCAGAAGAATAGAACATCTCCATTTTAAAGTGAGAGGTTGGGGGTGAATCAAAGGAAGTGATTTAAATTCACTGACAGGACTTTAAATACCAGCCAGGGATCACAGTTATGCCCTTTGGCAAAGTAATTATTCACTCCTATAAAAGACACCTAGGTCGGTGTATCTGACTCTGTGTGTGTGTGTGTGTGTGTGTGTGTGAGTATGTGTGTGTGTGTGTGTGTGTGTGTGTGTGTGAGTGTGTGTGTGTGTGTGTGTGTGTGTGTGTGTGAGTGTGTGTGTGTGTGTGAGTGTGTGTGTGTGTGTGTGTGTGTGTGTGTGTGTGTGTGTGTGTGTGTGTGTGTGCTGTAATCTATAAATACTTTTACATGCACAGCAGTGGTTTGATCCTCGAGCGCTAGTATAACTCATGTATGTTCAAGTAAACAGCAGTGTCTGCTATATTGTTTGCTGTGGTCTGACTGAGGTGGTCTTATGAAAACGGAAAAGACGTTCCTCGTGTGTAACATATGGTCAGAGACATCTTTAGATATTTAAATGGAAGGGAAACAGATACTAGGGTTACTTGCCAGCAGGGGTCTTACATATTAAAGCTCTGCTTGGCTGCCAAAATGGAAACAACAAAAGAAACGAAAACAAAGAAAAAAAGAAAACCAACGTTCTCTAAAAAAAAAAAAAAAGAGCTGTGAAGTTTAAGGGAAATAATAGAGAATAATAGTAAAATTATGTGGTAAAGATGGATTTAACTTTTAAGCAAAAAAGCTTCTTTATCAGATATTTTAACCTCTTACATTCCACTTTTAATTGTACGAATTATATTTTAGCCCAAAATATTACATTTTTCACTGGTAGGAATTTAAGCCTTTTCCCAGTTCATTATAATTGCGATAACAATTTTTACTAACATGATTGAAAGTTTAGCTTGGGTTTTATCACCATATTGTTAAAAAAACAAAACAGACATGCTGAAGTTACAATGGAAAGCTATTTTATTCTATTTTGTAGAAATTTTTATATTTAATTTTTAGCTATTATTATCTTTGGAATTTAGCTTACCATTTTTGTGAATATTAAATCTCAGTAAAATATCCATTTATTGACTCCATTTATTGATTTATGGAAATCACATTTAAAAATCAAATCCAATCCACTATTGTACATGTTTAATTGACTAGCAGAATTCACTTTCAACTGCTAAGAAATGAATTGTTACCTGTGAACTGTAATTTACACATCTGCAAACTAAATTCCTTCGTAAAATCCACTGTAAATTGAAAAATAGAAATAAACACAAAAACTGCTTGAAATAAAATTAGTTTTAATGTTAAATTACTCTTCACTTATTTTTGGATTACAAATTAAACCTTCCATACTGGAGAGCGATTCACAAAACATTGGATTTGATGCTGGCAGTAGAGGCCATTTTAGGAACAGTGCTAGTTAACCCTTTAAATAGACGGGTCCCACCAGCAGGCCCAATGTTTTATTACATAATTCTCTAACCTAAGAATAGTTTAGCCAGTTTGCATTGAAGTCCCTGTAGTTACTGAATAATAAGCTTAAGAATGCACTAAGGCTTGGATTTGGTGGGGTAAATCTACCTATCTGAAATCCTGTTACCAGGGAAAATTACCATCAGAGTGGTTGAGGTGTTAATTTATGCAGGGTTGCACGGCCACAGCTCACATAATGCAAGGGCAAAAATATGCCACCAATGTAGATCAATAAGCGCCTGTACATGCACTTACTAATCCAATCATAATCAGATTTATGCAGTTATTTGATTATTCAAATGGTCATGTAAACTTCGATTTCTTAGACTAGAGTAAGGTCTAGAGATTTAATAAAGAAATCTGATAAAGAGGCTGGATTTTAGCTCAGTAATCAGATTTCTCACTGCATGTGTACTCTTACTCTGATTTCTTTCGGATTTCTTAGTCTGCACAGACTGTGGTACCGGAAATAAGCAAGTGGATTTGGCACGAGATGCAGCAAAACACCTTTGGGGTGGCTACATGCTTGATGAAATGAAGGATTTACATGTTCTTCATCTTCCAGATAATGTATGTTCATATTTTTAGGTAAAGTGGCACAATGTTTTTAAAAAACAGCCATAGCATGAACTGTTGCATTTTCCATTACACTTATGTCATGTTTGCTTCTGTGAGTTTATTGACTGGTTGAAAGGCATACATTTGATTATTGTTCGACTCAAGTAGACCTGGAGTTTCCCCATTACCTGCTTACTGAAGCGAATGTAAATGTGCTGTTTGGATTACTGACAAAATCGGATTTTCTGCAGTTATCAGAGTATAAAGTGCATGTAAACTCATTCCGTGATGAAGTGTTACTGCCATGCTATTTGTTCATAACACTACGGTAAATCTGGTGGTGCTTTTATTCATTTGACCTTAAGTTTCCAGCAGAATTTTAAACCAGCTAACAGAAACATTGACTGCAAAAACAGATCAAATAGATCAAAGATGATTACTGAACTGTTTAAAAAAAAAACAGGACAGCATTGGAGATATGATAGACACATTTGACGCTTGCTGAATGAAACTTGCCTACAAGCCTGAACACAGTGTTTAGAGTCTATGTGCAAAAAAAAACAAAACAAACAAAAAAAAAAATGTCCAAATGCATCTCTCTAACTCCTGCATATGCATTTCAGGAAGGACAGCACAGAGACAGGGCAAGGGAAGTGCACTTGATCAGTTGACCACATATTCCTCTCAATTCAGTAACGTTTGAGCAACTAGTGGAGGCCAGTTTGGATTTCTTGCCTTTTAAAACCAGGCATGAAGTTGCAGTTGTGTCTGAAACGGTGTTGCTGAGAGACTTCCTTTACCGTGGAAGCAGACACAGCTGCTAGACAGAAGCACGAGCGTCGAACACATGCTGAAAGATGATTTACCAACAGAATAACATTATTTCAGCTCCTAGGATCAGATATTCGTGCAAGAAGGCGCAGTACAAAATACGCCATGATGTGGCGGCAATATGCGCTCACAGTCTGTGTTATTGTTTCCCAAATTCTATTTTATTAGCCAGAGTCGAATAACATTGCAGAAAAATGTTTTGCTGAGAAGGAATATTTATAAACATCGCTATCTCTTCATCATTGAACTTTCATTTTCTGTTTTGTCTCCAGCTTGTTGACAGCTCCATTACTTCAACGTGCTTTTTAAACATTGCTCCTTATGAGTGCACAGTCTGCATTCCTCTGCGCTGCCCTACTAAATCAAACATTAATTTCAGATACACAATGAGGGCAGATTATGCTTGCATCAAGGTACATTTTCTACTGTGCCTGCACTCATACACACATCACCTTTTGTGTTTATGCAGAATGAAATCAGATCAAAATAAATAATGAAAGAATGTTGACAAAAAGAATAAATTTACAGTTCTGAGCATAAATAAATCACATATGCATTTCTACATTTTCATAACTGTTTGTCTCCGGGTTTAATGTATTAACAATCAGTGGTGAATCAGGCCTTTTTGTAAGCCAGTTCATTTGTAAACTCAGGAAAGAGAAACATTGGTAATGCTAATTTCTACCTTGCTACTTTTCATCCTTATGAGATTCTGCTAGTCTGTTAGTACTAATCTAACAGCGATTCATTGGAACACTTTTTGACCATGTATATTTTATTTAATACATCTAACAGACAATTAACTGAAACAAGTTTGTTTGATTCCTCAGTCACTTCTTATATATGTTGGTAATTAACCCCATCAAGCCAAATGTCTTGCCAGTGATTCATTCAGCATGTAGAGCAACTTTCAGTACTTTGGTAATGTTCTGCTTTCAATGAACCAAAAATGACAGAACTTTACTTTTTTTTTTTTTTATTCCACAGAAATGATCAGGCCTTCTCTGAATGCCCTAAAGGGTTTCACACTGATGATATGATGATATGGGCTTTTCTGTACCCTAATTCATTTTTCAGGAGAAAAGTGCTGAATGAGAAGCATCAGCTGAGAAGATTCTGAGAAGATTCTACACTACGCTATTGACAAAATAAAAAGAGCATATAAACATCTATGCACCTTATTGAAATTTCAGTATAATCAAGATAATACATGTGATGAAATGTATGCAGTGAAATTAATGTAATAAAATTTGTCCTTCTTATATCCACACCATATATCCATGTTACCCTGTCACCAACAAAATTCAAGTGACAAAAAAAACAGCTAACAGCTATAAAAAAATAAAAATGCACAATACAGTGATTGCACAAGTGTGCAAACCACACCCCCACAATTGATGCCCTGTTGAAGCACCATTTGCTTTTATAGCTGTAATGAATAAATCCTTAAGTAAATGAGTCTTTACAGCTAGACAATTTTACCCCATTATTCCTTGTGGAAATGTTGAAGCTCCTTCTAAATGCCAGAAGATCTGATATAGGTATATTTAGAACTAGTTATTATTTTGACTAAAATCCCTGTCCTTGCTGAAGAGAATCAGCCTCACATGACGCTCCCACCACCATGCTTCACAGTAGTTAGTGTTCTTAAAAAAATCAGCTATGTTGTCATTACATTAGCCTTTGTCTCATCAGATGCATTTAGATACAGTTTTGTTTGACGTGGAGGCAGTGAAATACCACCTTGTAATTAGGAGCTCACTATGTTCCACTGTGGACTGAACACTTAAGTCTTCCTTTGCTATTATGGAACAAATTAACCATTTAAAACACTTCTAAGCACAAAATAACTAGACAAATTGTATCATGCATGTATATGCTACTCAGTCGGCAAATAAAAAAACACCACTGTACCAGCATCATACAAGAGCCACTGACACATGTACTCTCCAACATGACACATGTACTCTCCAACATGACACATGTACTCTCCAACATGACACATGTACTCTCCAACATGACACATGTACTCTGAGGGTTACAGTGATACTACAATCCAGTCACTGCTACAAACCATCTTTGTTCTGAAAGCTTTTCATTTCCATTAATTTCCATTTAACCAAGAGTAATGTTTATTCTGTTCTGCTAGCAGTTTTACTGTCATATATTTATCTATGGTCACTCCAGGAGGTAGGGCACTGTGAGGAACAGGGCAAACAAACTGCTATCACCTTGCTCTTCCTCTTAGTGGGAGGTAAAGCAGCAGCTCAGAGCAGGAAAACTGCTATTCACACTAGAAGCAAAAGCAGAACAAACAGAAGTGAGGTTATTGACCAGTTCGCCACAGTGTCACCATGTGACAGGACAGACCCGTGCTGCTGTGCTGGTTAGTTCAGAACAGTAAGAGGGAGACTTACCCTATTTCAAGGGTTAAAACAGGCCAAAATAAAACACCTTTTTTTCTGAATTCATATTTAGGCATTTATTTTACTTGTACGCTCAATGTAATTATGTTATGGAGGGGGGAGGAACGTGGCTGAAACCCCTCCTTCTTCCAAACTAACACCCTAGAAATTCACATTCTTACCTTCTGTTCCCAGAATCACTCGTCCCTCACACTACCACCCGGATGAAAGCAAGGTTAACAGACACCATCAAACTTCAATTTCAAACTTTAGGGACTGTATTTTTGCCTTTCATCCATCCATCCATCCATCCATCCATCCAACCGCTTCTCCGTCAGGGTCGCGGGGGAGTGCTGGAGCCTATCCCAGCAGTCATCGGGCGGAAGGCAGGATACACCCTGGACAGGTCACCAGTCCATCACAGGGCAGACAGACAGACACAGATAGTCACTCACACCTAGGGGCAATTTAGCATATACAAATGGCCTGACTGCATGTCTTTGGACTGTGGGAGGAAACCAGAGAACCCAGAGGAAACCCACACAGACATGGGGAGAACATGCAAACTCTACACAGAGAGGACCCCGGTCACCCAGCCAGGGAATCGAACCCAGGCCCTCCTCGCTGTGAGGCGACAGCGCTACCCGCCCCTTTTTTGCCTTTCAGAGGGTCCAAAATGTTTTATCAGGGTGTTTCATACCTTGCTTGGAGGTTTTATTGGTTAAAAAATTGACGGCTCTACCCTATAACCCAAACATAGCAGAACCTGGGGGGTGGTCACATTGTAACATGCGAAGAGTGGCCAGTACCTGCCAGAAATTCATCATAATCATAGAAAAATTTTAATATGTAGGATTTACAGCTCTTCAAGTAAGACTTGGTTATGAAACACTGTCCTGTCTCAATCAGCCCAATCATTAGAGAACATCTCCACCATGCCAGCTAGGCTCAGAGTGTTAATAACATGATATTTCAGACTGAATCTCATCAACTACTTCATCCATGGCTATGTCAGAGAAATAGTAACCTCTTGAGACGGTATTACCATCTGGACAGTAGACTAGGATAATAGGCTTCTATGGTCAAGGTCAAAATGAAAACAGATGATCTATTTCTGTTGTGGAATCAATCCAGCAACTATGTTTCCTCATTAAAAAGCCTGTCTGCTGTTGGTTTTGTGTCATTAGACAGCCACTATTTGCATCCCCAACTCAAATCCTGCTCTCTGCCCCTTGGTCATTACAACAGAAGCCAAAAACTTGAGAGTCAAAAGGCTCAGTCTACCCACTTGCTATAAAGAGTACTCATGACTTGCAAAGAAGTTACCCAGAAGCAGGAATTTGTTCTAGCTACAGCAGTGGGTAAGGTGCCAATATGCTCTATATTTCTTTAGCAGAGGCCATGTTTATATACAAAACTATGACAACTTAAAGGAATGGTTGGCAAGAAGTCAAATTCACAGATGCTGCAGATGGAGTCGATCAATTGAGTTGTGCCCAAAGTTTGTTTCATAGTTTAAAAGTGGAGCTACGGAGCTAATATTGCTACAAACACTAGAAGTGTAATCTTTTCTGTAAAAACACCCCAAAAACTTCTCTCAGCTGACCCAAATCACATCTACGTCTTTCCTTAAGGCCATGCTGACTTGTCAGTGTGGTCAAGGACACAGTTTGACTTAATATTAATGATTAAAATGAACAACCCTTTACTGTGTAGCTGAACACAGCAAGCAGCCACTTTAGACAACATGTTCTGTTAAGAAGTAAAGTTTTGTTAATTACTATAGTTCACAGTTTGTCATATTGTGCTTTCAAATCACATTAACCATCTGCCTGACCTCAATGATGTGGTTTGAGCGGGGTGGTTGAGGACTCAAGTTCGAGGCACCAATTTGATGACTTGACACTCGACTCAAGAAAATTGAGAAAGATTTAGGGGAAGCTTCAACAACATCAATGAGCCCTCGCTTTACACTCAAACTCTTACTGGAGAAACTCACCAGGCGAACTGACCATTTTCCTCATCATAGCAAAACAAAAGAAACAGCATTGTCTATGTGACCGATTTTAACAGCTGCTGCAGGTAAAAGAAGTGCAATTATCACCTTGAGGCTGAAGTTGACTTGTTATTTGCCAACCTCATCTTCAAATTTGCCGTTTCACCTTAAATGTTGCAGTTGTGAGGCGCCCGAATGTATCTGCCATGCCATTTATATTCCAATATAATTAACACACTATTAACATGCGGTCATTAAGAGGCTATAGTACTGTTACCATTATTTAACATTATGGCCTTAAATTAGCTGAAGAATGCAGACGGACTGGTTTAGGACTCAAAGATTAAGACTATTGACTTGGGACTTGACTTAAGACTCCCTTGTACTGAATCGAGACTACTGTGACTATTGACCTGTGACTTGACTCGGGGCTTCAGTGTAAAGACTTGAGACTTAGCAACTTAGTATTCACAGAAAACATTTGGGTGACTATTGACTTCTAGTGTTAGAAGTCAAGGACTGCAAACATGTCTCAGCTGATCAATTACATCTGATGAAGGTTGAGAACTATGTAAAAGTGATTTCTCTTAAGCAGCTCTTTGTGACTCCACAGGGTTTTGATTGCTTGTATTATTGTATCAATTTCTATGTGAAACCTGTTGTATATGGTTTGTTAAAGAACCTTTTAAAACGGTTCTGTAAAGCACAAAGAAGTTACAAGACACCAAAACTGTTTGGAACTCTGTCTGCTAAGAGTGTAACTAAATGTTCATATTTGAGTTTGTAAACAATGTTGTATGGCAACAGTTCTCATTACCATATTGACTGCAGAAAGTAATAAATGGGGAAACGTCTACATATAAATAAATAAACATGTTTTTATGTTTACTATTCATTTGTTTACTTCTACATTCAAACTTCATAATTTATAATTATCTGTTTTCTTACAGAAGCTCACAGTGAAAGCCTAGAACACAACTGACTAATGAGTGGGCTAAAAGAGGAAGAAGTGGAGCATGACAACGAATTTGAACAAAAACAAACAAATAAGAATAAAAACACTTAAGTCACACTATCATTTTATTTATTTAAAAAGGTTTGACCTTTCCACAATGTCCAGCCTCACAACTGGTCACAGATTCAGCTGCAGGTCAATGTCTTTCAATAGCATGCTCCATTCATATCTGACTTAATGAGATGTTGAATAGTGTATACGGACGATTCATAATGCTTTATAACAACTGTTGTAGACGCCACCAGTTAGCCCCACAATGTGCATTTTGACATCAAATTAAACATTTGAAGCTATTCTGAAAAACAACTTCTCCTTATGCAATATATGTGTGCACTTGCAGCGACTCCCATGAGTCGAGCATGGAGAGCGAGCGCCATGAGCATTAATGTGACATGAGATTGTATGTATCTCTGTTTTGGTTCATTGCAAGAATTCTTTTGATGAAGGAAAAATGGGTCGAGCCCTTCAGGCAGTCCACAAACAGCATACACTTTTGTATACCGACAACAGAATCTAGTGTGTTCTGGAATGGTGTGGAAATCGAGCTGCTTGTGATTTCACTAGTGGAACGAAAGCTCTGCGATTTGTGGGATCTCTGAAACTAATTTACATAGCAATGACTTGGAATGGTTCAGATGAGGCATACATGGAACATTTACCAGATTCTGAAACAGCCTGTCAGCAACCCCCCCCCAACCAGTAGAAGAGTGAAATTAAGGGGCAGCTGTGTACCTTAAATAAGTTTTCTCAAGTGAAAGGGGCATTTGTTCCTTTTCATAACCTTAATATTTTAAAACAGAACAGTAAAATAAAAAGCCTGGAGATGAAACAGGGTGTGTGGAATCAGTACAACTTAGAAAATATAACTTCAATTGAGATGTATCCTTGAGGGTATCACTTCAGTGACAAGATGGGGTACTGCCCCAGTGACTGTTTATTACCTTTATGTCAGAGATTATGGGGCAAATTTAAGTTTTAGTCTAGTAAAATACATGTAGTTTCTTTAGTAAAGACAGTGGTTCTGTATAGAATCATGAACACTCAAAGAATCATTGCCATTTTTAAAGGGATTTTTGCACTGTACAAATGTTATATGGCTCTATATGGAACCTTTTTGAAAAGTGTTCTATATAGCACCAAAAATGTTTCAACTACTGTCAATTACCAGCATGTGTGGTATAATGGATGCTGATATATGCTAAAATGTTGTATATAGCACCAAAAAAAGGTTCTACTTTTGTTACAAAGTACTAACAAAGTGGTGTTCCAGATGCTGATATGCTGGGGTACGTTTCCCAAAAGTATTGAACAACTGCCATAGTTAAATGACAGGGAGAATATTATTTTGAAGACTCTCTCTCTTTCTCTACAGTTAACACTGTGGTTACTCAAATAGGCTTTTAGGAAGTTCAGTGCTGGTCACCAGCAATGGAAGTTGATATGCTGGTCACCAGCAAATCCTAGTGGGCATACAGCATAAACATTCATATCACATAGACCACTCCTCTTCCTCATTATTTCATTATTCTTCACTTGTTTGTTAAATTGTTTCTTCTTTGTCTCATAAGCTAGACGAAATAATTCTTCCCCACTATGTCTCCTGTATTCATTCTCTTTTTTCCATTTATTTTCTCAAGAGCAATAGCGTTCATCCTTTTCTTTTGGTCTCTGTGCCTTTTCTCTAGCCCCCCCACCCCTCCCTCTCTCTCTCTCTCTCTCTTTCTCTCTTTCTGTGAAAATTTGTCTATAAAATTAAAGCAGTGTTTAGTCAAAGTGCTCCAATTTCCTCCTACACACCAAAGAAATACAGTCAGGTGAACTGGAGATGCTACACTGGCCCTAGGTGTGAGTGTGTGTGTGTGTGTATGTCTATGTGTCTGTGCTGTGACAGACTGGCAGCATGTCCAGGGTGTTTCCTGCCTTCTGTCCAATGACTGCTGGGATCAGCTCCAGCACCCCCATAACCCAGAAGGTTAAGCGGCTCAGATAGTGCGCATGTGTATGTTTAGTCCAAGGGGCTGATGGCCTTGCTGGCTGACAAGGAGCGACATTTATTGGGAAGCCGTCCTTCAGAGAGAGGGAGAGAGGGGGAGAGACATGACATCCTCAAACCCCCACGCCTATGTTTCTTCCCTCCGTCTGTCACTCCATTCCTCATATGTGTGTGTGTGTGTGTGTGTGTGTGTGTGTGTGTGTGTGTATGTGTGTGTGTCTCTCTCCATGCATTTAGCTCTTTGAAGGAACCATATGCCCCTAGGCATGACAGGAAAACAAGAAATTGACATTGTGGGGACATTTATCTGTAGTCATGAGGATTTTTTCTTACTTGGAGGCATAGCCCTGATAATACCTCACAAAGTAAGGGGTGTGGGATATGGGAAAAAAAATAACATTGCTATATTTTTTGCAATACACAATATGCACCAGAATTTTTATGCAAACAAGTTGGAATGGATAAAATACAAGACAAAAACAGTAGAGCCATATTTCAGAAACCCTGTAAAAAGCTGCTGCATGGATCAAGCTTGTGACTCACTCACTTGCTCATGTTTAGCAGGTTAAAGACTCATCACAAGGGGCTGCTCAACACACATTTAACTGTTTATTTACTGAATTTAATACATTTCATTTGAAAAACAAAAAATGTGGCCTGAGCAAAAGACATTTTTCACCCCAATATGTTAAACTCATTAAAAAAGAAACATTTAAAAAGTTTTCCCTGTAGAGGATGTTTTAACTTATTTTTACCAAATCAACAATACATGTAGTTTGACTACATGTGTTAAATTTTTTTGCTAATGACTGTATATTGAGATATATTATTTCAGAAGAATAGTAAGAAAAAAATTCAACAAACTAATATAACGAGGTAACGGCATAATGGGCTAAGTTTAAAACAGGTATTTGTTACTATGCAGTTATTATATAATGTTTGGTGTTTATAGACTTTAGAATTACTGTGATTAGCCTTTTTATGGTACATGTAATTGTTGCACACTGAATTACATTGTTTTATCTTTTCCAATATATTAACCAAAAATGACTTGGACAGTGTTTTAACTTACTTTCACTAAGAAAATCAACAAGATTTGATTTCATTTGACCAATTTATTTAAACTTTTGTACAAAGCCCCAATAATGACATCCTGTATAAATAAAAATAATGAGTGGCCACAACATAATTATCTTGCTCCCATGCTTTTTTTTGCATAGACATGATTTAGTAAGGTGTGGGAACGAGATCCTAATGTGTGGCCATGACTCAGTAAGGCATGATCTCGGTCATGGCCATTCTTTATTAATGCATGGGAACGAAATCCAATGTGTGGCCACCACTTAGTAAGGATTTGAGAACATGATAATTAAGTCGTGGCCACGCATTGTTTTTATTTATATGAACGAGCAGGGCTTTGTACTGTTGCATAATAATAATGTTTTGTTAGTTAGACAAGACACAAATGCTAGCTAGTGTAGTTCTTTTGTTATTTTCTTTTCCTTGGTGCCGTCTGTGTTCTCCCCCAGGCTGGTCCAGTTCCTCAACATCCCGGTTTGTTGTCTTGATGTTTTGTGAGCATTTGTGTCTGTAGTATACTGTGGATGTCCTTGAAATAAATCTGTTTTTCTGTATACTCTGGTTACCTCACTGGTTGGCCATCTCCACCTACTCACACCACACATGTTACTGTCCCCACACCCTCCCCTGGACTGTAGCTAGTTGTGGGAACGCAACACATGGCATAATGTGTTGGTCTGATTCTATGGGAGTTTTTACTTTGCAAATTAATGTCACATTAACATAACACAGGCCAATAAAGAAGGTACAACTTGATGTTTAGATCTAAAAGATAACCAGATAATGTGCTTACAGCCTCATAAGACACATTATTCACTGAGTTTTGACTGAGTACTCGGTCATTCTCTTTCAACTCACTCACAATAAAAAGATTCATCCACTCAGGTAAGGGGTTCGAAGCACAACCCACGTGACAAAATGCTCTTCTGCACTTCCACCAGAGAGGGCTCAAAAACTCACATAGTGCAGATTTACTACTACCACTGAAGATAATAAATGACATCGTCATATTGTCTCCCTACCACACGGGCTACTAGGAACAGTGATACTCTAACAAGGAACACAAGCTGAGTGTGGACCCAGCCAGGGCGAAAAGGATGGCGGATAAGAGCGAGGAATTGTGTGCGGGGTGGGGGGGGGTGTGTATATCAGAGAGAGAGAGAGAAATTATCAGTAGCCCTTGATGAGCTCGACTCAGCTGTTTCTCATCTCTCTAACTCACCAGCCCTCAATCTCACTCTCACACTGTTTTACCACACCTCAATCAATCTTCATTATTTTTTTCTCTCTCTTTCTCTCTCTCTCTCTCCCTCCCCAACCTTCTCACCTCTTTAACAGGCAGTTGCTGGAATCTCTCAAGTGAAAAACCTCCCCTATCTCCCTCGTTTCTCTCTGCTCTCTCCATCCTCCCCTATCACAATGCTGCTTCTTTAATAAACAGCGCTCCTAGGGTGCTGCAGGATCCAGAGCTGTCTATTCTGGCTAACTAGTGTCAGCAATGCATGGAACCCTAATATAGGCTTCATAATGCCTCTGCAAGAGCGACACAGTTTTCCCTATTTTAATGCAACACCCTTTCTGTCTGCACCACGGACTGAAAAGATGATGAGCATGTGGGCCAATCTCGCAAAACCATCTTAACATATGTTCATAAGTCTTTAAGTGTTATGAGCTTCACACAGATAAACAGTATTCATATTATTTAGGTTATGAACCGGAGCTCTACAGCAATAAGTTTGAGGATTTCTTTCACCCTGATTCTCACTACTGCAGTGACCACAGATCTCCGTGATCATCACTGATATTTATTGTTTTTTTTTTTGTAAACTAGGAAAAAACTGACAGATCTCTAATATTTTTTGTAAACTTTTGAGGAAGTGAACTAAAACAACACGTTTCATAACAAGTAAATATTAGTCACAAAATCTGTCACTGTTAGTGTGTTTCTGAAGTGAGACAAAATTGCAAAACTCATTTTGTTATCAAAAAATCAAAGATATCAAAATTCTCTAATCATCTACATATCAAATAATGGCATATCAAATCAAATCATGTTTGTTACATCACATTTAAACAGGTACAAAGGTGAGTGAAAATCTGCATAGCCCCCTTGTATTAAAATACAAACATCTATAAAAAAATATAAACACAATTTAGACTCCAAATATATGCACAATGTAGACATTAATATACACTACTATTGCACCATTTCCAATGTCCAGTTTTGTAACAGTAATACAAGTTATGAAATAAAAGCTATGGTATGTACCGTTGTAGATATTTCCATGTATGCAATTAATGAGTCTGAGGTTCATAAGCATGGTACACAGGGGATAGAATATTGATATGTTCCAGACTATACAAGATATGGATAGAGGATGTGCAAAATGTCAATCTATATGTGTAGGTATAGATCGATTAAAGTTACAGTAAGATCAGTGGGAGTCTGTCATATCTGAGAAGCCCTGAAAATAACAGCATATGGCATGTGTGATCACCTCATATAAATACTCTGTAATTTGAATTGACTAAAATATTCACCAAAATATTAAGCACAATTAGTTTGGAGTTCATTGGGTTAACTCTACTTTCCTAAGCAAGTGAACCAAACCAACAAAATGTTTTGTGGCACAAGCAAAAGGAAAAAACCTCAAGGACTTTCAATGTGTTGCCAGTAGTGAAATACAATTTAAATTCAATTACAATTTTGTAAAATTTCATTTTTATATAGTCTATAGTACAAAAAAAAAAAAAAACCATGATGTCCTAACAATCAAGTGGATATTTTGTTGATCCAGCATGATTTATTTAAATTAAATAAGTTGTGGAGAGTTCCAGTGAAAGGAACTCCTAATGCTTCAGCAGATCAAGAGATTTTGGACAATTTCATGCTCCCAACTTTGTGGGAACAGTTTGGGGACGGCCCCTTCCCGTTCCAACATGACTGTGCACCAGTGCACAAAGCGAGGTACATAAAGACATGGATGAGCGAGTTTGGTGTAGAAGTACTTGACTGGCCTGCACAGAGTCCTGACCTCAACCCAATAGAACACCTTTGGGATGAATTAGAGTGGAGACTGCGAGCCAGGCCTTCTCGTCCAACATCAGTGCCTGACCTCACAAATGTGCTTCTGGAAGAATTCTCATAAATACAGTAAACCTTGTGGAAAGCCTTCTCAGAAGAGTTGATGCTGTTATAGCTGCAACGGGTGAGCTGACATCTTATTAAACCCTATGAATTAAGAATGGGATGTCATTCAAGTTCATATGCATGTGAAGGCAGACAAGCAAATACTTTTGGCAATATAGTGTACATCAGGCTTGATTTATTTGTCTCATACACAAAGACAATTCAGTGTACTTTACACAAATAAAAGCAAAAAGGAACATCAAAAGGAAAAATAAAGACAAAGTGCATAGGAATAAAAAAAAGATCTCAAAGAACATAATTAAGAGAAAGTACAAAGTCATAAAGTGGAATAAAACATAAAACAGAATTAAAACAAAGGACTTAAGTGTTATTAACATTAGCTTATTCAGGGTAAAGTGCAGTACTAGTACAGTGCCAGTTATAGAACTCAACCATAAGCACATGAAAAGAGAAAAGTGTTTAACCTGGATTTAAAAATCTCTTTTATGAGCAAGTCTAAGATCTTCCAGCAGTTTCTTCCAGTTGTATTCAGCACAACAACTACATGCTGCTTCACTATGTTCAGTCTGAACTCTGGGCTGTGCTAGTTGATCTGAGTCCATGGACCCAATAGACCTACTCACTTTATATTCCTTAAACATAGAGATGTATTCTTATCCTAAACCGTTCATTGGTTCAAAGACAGCACTTCAAAATCTACTCTGTAACAAACTGGAAGCCAGTGTAAAGATTTGACCTGGAGTCATGTGCTTTGTTCTCCAAGTCCTGCTCAAAACTATCAGCTGCATTCTGAATAAGCTGTAGCTGTTTAATGGTCTTTTGGGTTGTCCACTCTACTTGAGGTAAAAGCATGAATTAGCATCTCAAGGTCTTTTTATGACAAACCCTTGATTCTGGCTATATTATTAAGATGACAGAAGGTTGTTTTGGTGATTGCTTTGATATGACTGGTGAAGGCAAAACCCGAGTCTGTAGTTTCAGACTAGGTCTGTTCACTACTAATAATTTTGTCTTTGTTTGCAAACAATAATTTCTGTATTGTCCTCATTTAATTGAGGAACATTTTGACTCATCTAATTATTTATATGCTCCAAACTTTGACAATAAGTACATTGGGCAGAAATCATGTGGTAAGAAGGCCAGATAGACTACATGGACAGAAGTAATGACACATCTCTGAATCATTGAATTCAGATGTTTCATTCAGTTTCATTGCCACATGTGTATAAAATTAGTCACCTAGCCATGCACTCTGCCTTTAAAACATTTGTGAAAGAATGGATTGTTCTAAATAATCACTAAATTCGAGCATGTTACTGTAATAGGTTGGTATAGTGTAGTGGTTAACACCTTTGCCTTCTACACTGTAGACTGAGGATCCCCGACCAGGGCAAGCACCCTACACTATACCAATAAGGGTCCTTGGGCAAGACTCCTAACACCACCTTGGCCTACCTGTGTAAAATGATCAAATTGTAAGTCGCTCTGGATAAGAGCGTCAGCCAAATGCCATAAATGTAAATGTAATAGGATGCCACTGTTGCAACAAATCAGTTTGCAAAGTTTCTACACATTCTATGATTGACTCTGAGTGGTATTGTTGAAAAGTAAAAGCATTTTGGAACCACAGCAACAAGCCATGGGGTGTCCGATCACGTAAAGTTACAGAGTGGGTCGCCAAGTGCTGAGATGCATAGTGCATTAAAGTGGCAAATGCTCTGCTGACTCCATAACTGCAGAGTTTCAAACCTCCTCTGGCATCAACAGCACAAAAACTGTGCACCAACATGGGTATTCATGGCCAAGGAGCTGCATGCATACCTTACATCACCAAGCACAATGCCAAGCCTCTGAAGGAGGGCGCCACTGGACTCTGGAGCAGTGGAAACATTCTGTGGAATTACGAATCATGCTTCTCTATCAGGCAGTCTGAAGGTGGAGTCTGGGTTTGGCGAATGCCAGGATAACGTTACCTGCCTTAAGTGCACTGTGCCAACTGTAAGGTTTGGCGTTGGAGGGATGATGCTATACAGTTGTTTTTCCAATGGTTGGCTTAGAGAAGTCTTAATGCTTCAGCAGTCCAAGACATTTTGGGTAACTGTAAGCTTCCAACGTTGTGGGAACAGTTTGGAGAAGACCCTTTTCTGTTTTAGCATGACTGAGCCCCAGTGCACAAACCCAGGTTCACAAAGGCATGGCTGGGTGAGTTTGGTTCGGGCCCTCTCGTCCAACATCAGTGTCTGACCTCACAAATGCTCTTCTGGATAAATGGGCTAAAAATTCAAACAGACAGACTCCAAAATCTTGTAGAAAACTAGATCAAATAATCAAATGCACTCACAATATGAAAGAATATGCAAAGTTCATAATACAAGTCTAAACACACAGCTGAAAGGTAGCGAGCCAAGTTCAAGAGACTGGCAGAGAAATTTACACAGGTACTCATAACAGCTTGCACTGCTTGAGAAAGAAAGGAAGGTAAGACAATAGACCATGAACGTGTCTCATGTCCACAGTAGTTTTTTTTTAATATATATATATATATATATATATATATATATATATATATATATATATATATATATATATATATATATATATATATAGTATGTAACTCTAGGTCTAAAAACAAGTCCTACTCCAGCCCTGGCCTTACTTAAAGAATTTCTTTAATCTGATTTTCATTATTGACTGCAGAAATAAATAAAAATTGACACTTTTTCTAAGCAGAGATTCCAAGAATATCCATCTCTAATTCTTGTAAAGGAAATCAAACATGTAAACGTGTCTGGTTGCTCTAGATGTGTGGATTTTTGTGGATGACACATGCAGTTCTAGTATAAAGCATTATATATGCTTAGTTTGATGGGTGTGCATTCTCACAGGAAAAAATATCCTATTTTAAAAAATGAATGAGATTTTTTTTTTAATTCTTTTATTTATTTTTTTTACTTTACGTACGTTTATAAGCACATACTTTTATACTTCTTGAGCAAAAAAAATCTAAGCCATACTGTCATTTTTCCTTGAGTGTTTTTTTAAAATCACTAGTACTTTTACTTAAGGGACTTGTGTACTTCCACCACCTCTGATAAAACACAAATGTTATCAGTAAATGACATGATGTTTTAAAACAGGCCCTCCGCTGTCCATTACTAAAACCCCTTCCCTGCTTACCCACTTTGGAAACTAGTGACATGAGCACAATAAGCAGAATTCACCATGTGATTCACAAACGTCACACAATTTCTTTAAAAAAAAAAAAAAAAAAAAAGTATAAAAACCTGCCATGCACAATGGCTTCCATGACATTGTCACCAGTGTCAGCGTAACCTTGAGCATGATTTCAGTTGATGGCATCCTCTGAAGTCAGGGGTTGCTAAGCAAAAGTAAATGCAGTATTTGGGCAAGAGCATACAGTAGCAGATTGGAAGCAGGGAGAGAAACGGGAAGAGGGAGAAAGAGAAAAGAAAGTTTCGGAGAATGTATACTGAATGAAAAATCCAAATGAAAGCACTCACGTTCAGGCTCCAGGCTTTTCTTTTATAATGTAAAAATCTCCTCTCCAGTTTCGGGTTGCCTTTTATTATCTACAGGGAATTGGGAAATGAGAGAAGGAGAGAGTGAGAGTGTCGGTGTAAAAATGAGAGAGACAGGAAAGTAATTACTGGCACCTCTTTTTTTTTTTACTGGGATACTGCACAGAAAAAACATGTCTTTAACAACTATCCAGGCGACAATATTTTAACCGGCCACAAACGAAATGATTTGCTAATCGGCTGAGGCCGTCCTGCTGGCAGAATGCATGTGATGAACACCGTCCACACATACTCACTCTTTCAGGAGCTTTCAGAACCAGCCAAATTAAGGCACCCAAAGTGCTATTTCTCTAACGTCTACCCAGCAAATTGCTGCTTCATTTTGTTACTTTTGTTAGTAACCCTGGGTATTGGCAGTGTGGTAAATGGGACATAATAGCCCCAGTGCAAAAATAAATACATACCCCTTCATATAAGTTACCTTCAGTGAATAAAATAATGCCAATAGAATTTGCTTGCACACTCACTATTGCTGTGTCTCAACTAAAGTGATGCTCTAATAATGGCTTATGGCTGAAACCAGTTATCAGAGCTACTAAGAGTAAAACACAAACTGGATCACTGAGAATTAAAAGGCCCAAATCATGGAAAAACTAATTTCTTTGGCTTTTTAAAGTGAGTTTAACACTGTATGTAAACACTGTTAAAGTTTTGAAACATACCATGTGTAACGTAGAGGCTGATGAGACAGACAAGGAGAGTACATGCACGTCCTTATGCGGATAATCCAAACAACAGGCAGGCAAATAAACAGTACTCGGATCCATTGAGAACACACCAAAACATGGTAACAGAGAGAACTACTAAGAATATGAACCAATAGAAACCACAAGCAGGGACCGCCAAAGATCACATACCTAAACCAGGAACATACAACAACACTGGCCAAGGAACAAAAGAAACAAAGGGGGATATATACTTACACAGAAGACAAGGAACACCTGAGACTAATGAGAGAGCGGGGTTAGGAAACAAAGAACAGGTGAAGGCTGAAGTCAGGGCAGGACAGGGGAGGAGCTAACACAACAACAAAAGCACATGGCACCAGAAAACAAAGGTACATGGTAGATGTAAACAAAAGCACATCAAACACGGAAACAAAACAACGGGACGTGGCAAGATAACATGCAAAAACAGGAAGGGACAGAGATTGAGATCTACAACACAAATACAGGCACTTATAATAAATAACTTTCTAAACCCACCAGTGAACCTACATGTGTCCTTTAATTTTTTATGCAATGTTGATGACAGTAAAATAGTGGTAAATGTGAAAAAAATATGTTTTCTTCTGGAACTGCTTTGCCTTAAAAATGCCCTGTATGTCTCTCTCCATCCTAAATGAATTTTTTAAAATAATTGTTGGCCTATACTTTCATAAAACAATCTCAGACATCAGGCAATGTATTCATGACCATTTCAAATTTAATGTATGAATTTATTTCAACATAAACGTCAATCTTTTAAATGCAACAGATAACCAACAAGTGCTCAGCCTGTGTAGCCTACTCAGCAAAAGGAAGCCTGTTGCCAAAGCATCCCAGGAGGCTCCTCAGGAAGTTGCTTGAGAGACTGTGAGTGTGTAAAGCTGCCTTAAGGCACAAGAGGGGCCAGTGTGAAGAATCAAAAACAAAAAATAGTTTTGATTTGTTTAATATTTTTTGGTCACTGCTATTTTATAGCTTTGATGTCTTCAGTGCTCTAAAATGTGGATAAATAGTTCCATGTCCTAAACGTTTGACTGGCAGTGTAGGAATCTTAGTCTTTCTGAATCAGCAAGTTCCTCCAAAATCCAGCTGGCAGAGCATGTGTGTAAAATGACACACTGAATAAAAAAAAAAATTCTAAATTCCTGCATAATCCAATCACTGAGATGTAAACTGTAACGATGTGAAATGATGTGAAATGATTCATTGCTTAAAAAAAAAAAAGAAACCAACTTACCAACTTCATTACTTTAGTGGGGATGGGAAAGCAACAGCTACAATGCAAATCTAGACATTATATTTTTTATATATTATTCTTCCTCACAATAACTGACATTTACCATGAACGTATTTAACAAAAAAATTTTTTGATGGTAAATGTTTCTCTGAACTGTCATTAAACAACGTCTTAGTCATCAGGCAGGATATTCATAACCATTTCCTGTGATCATTTTCTTTGAGGGAGCTTTAAGAAGCATTTAATTCTTCAGACATCTGTTTCTATGGAACAGAGCATTTCACATCAAACCACTCTGACTTGCTTTGTTTACATCTTTACCATTTAATTACACAGAAATGTAAATAAATTTGGGGAATTCTTGGCTGGTGGCTACATAAGAATGATGTAAAATTGCACAAGCAGTGCTAAAAGGGGTCTAAAAAGGCATCGGTTCTTTATAGGTGTGAAAGCTGGAAAATAAAAAAAGCAGCACAAAAAGTATTGATTCCTTTGAACTTGTTGAGAAAGACTTCAGAGTGTCCTGGCGGCAAAGAAAACAAACAAATAGATTCTTGACCAAATCAAGCCTGACCCCTCACTTGAAACTAACCAAACTGAAGCTCTCTTATTTTGGCCATGTTGTGAGAGTAAACCAGTTTATTGGAAAAGACAATCATGCCTGGAACAGACAATGGTAAGAGAGGAAGAGCAACAAGACAGATGGACAGAATCAGAAACATCACGAACAAGCCATTAAGAAGAATAAAGACCCAAACCGAAGACAGGATATTCTGGAGAAACAAATAAATAATTAAATAAATAAAGGTGTTGGGGGACCAATCACCTCCAGTGCTACCGCCTGGCCTGCACTTCAAGCAGTTACAGCAATTTTTTTGACCTATTCTCCTGAGTCATGACTTCTAGCTCCTTTAGCATTCAAATACTAAAGCAGAACTAGATCTGGTGTATGGGTCACACCAGACCATGAGATTCCAATTCATTAGAGCCAGACCACTGGGATATGAAGATGAATGGAAAAGAATAAAGGCCCGGGCTGGAAGAAGGGAGACGGAGAGGGAGAAAGAGGCTGAGGGCGGCCTAATGGCTTACAGGGGGAGATTACATATTCATAGCTGCACACAAATACACACTGCTGCATAGCAGCGAAGGAGCAGCACTCATGCAGGGCAAATCCTTTTCACTCACACACACACACACACACACACACACACACACACACACACACACACACACACACACACACACACACACAGATTACTGAGCTGTAGCAGACACACTCCAGTATGGGGGGATTAAGAGTGAGGTCACTGATTCACATCAAATAACACACTTCTCCACTGTACATACATACAGACACACTTCTGGCCTTCGAAATACTCACCTTCCATATCTCGTGCTGTCACCTTGTACATTTCATTTGACAGGCAGTTATTGCTGTGACCCCGGCTGAACTCTTGCTGCAAGGTGACCGTTTGGGTAGCCAAAGGTCATCACCCTCACCATCAATTCTCTCTTGCTCTCCAATGCACAGACAGCATGGTCCATGTTATTGTTGGCTTATTGATGAAACCTTATGGATTTAAAACTTGTGGCTCAGTGATTTGAAACAGCCTCTGTATCTTGTGGCTTGTCATAGAAAATAAATAACTCAACATCGTTAGCTAAAACATTGCATGTTAGATGTTTATTTGCATTAATTTTCTCATCACGTCATTGCAGAGTTTGCAGAACCTTAAGCCTAAAAATCTTCTGATTTTCATAGATGACATTGTCCGCCTTTCATCATCGAGATCCAGTAACAGCAACAGTAACTGCATTGTCCAGCCAATGAGTGGATGGGTCATTCTCCACTTGGAGTGGAAAACCATGTCACAAAGGTTGCAGGGCTTAATAATATTAAGCACAGCTCCAAAAGTCAGTATGTGCACAGTTGACGTAAGATGAAATAATACTTCTCCTTTATGATTTCTCTGGTAGTTGCTCTGCATATGCAAAACAGCTCGTCACTAAACCAATTTTCAACATTTGAGAAACCATTTTTATTATAAAACAATATTTTAAGAGGTTTAACTTACTTAATTTGTATAAAACAGATTTATGTTCACTTTTTATGTCATTAAAGTTACACTACATTTTAAAAATATGTATTTTATGTAAAAAATACATTTACCACAAAGATTTTGGTCACTGGTGTCATCGGGACTCTTATATTTTAACACAGTATTTTCATCTCTATTAAACTGCTTTTTTTGGGTGGAGGCTCATCAGATAGGAAGCATCTCAAGGCATGAGAAGGTCCACACTAGCTCACTATATTTCATTAGTTTATTAATAATTTTGTTTATCAGGCAGCTCATAACTTCTATGTGTCACTGGCGTCATGTGCTTTAATGGCTGGGTAATTAATGTTTTGTCAAAATAATGATTATTGATTGAAGTATTGATTTTAAACAGTTGCAAAAGGTCACCTGACCACCAATGAGAATACCAGAATGTCACTGGGTCACAGTCACTGGTTTTACACTATATTTACACTCACCGGCCAGTGAAAGGTTGGACCTCCTTTTGCCTTCAGAACTGCCTTAATTCTTCATGGCATACTTTCAACAAGGTGTTGGAAACATTCCTCAGAGATTTTGGTTGGTTATTTGAGTTACTGTGGCCTTTCTATCATCTCAAACCAGTCTGCCCATTCTCCTCTGACCTCTCACATCAACAAGGCATTTTCGTCCACACAACTACCGCCCACTGGATATTTTCTCTTTTTCGGACCATTCTCTGTAATCAGCAGTTTCTGAAATACTCAGACCAACAACCACGCCACGTTCAAAGTCACTTAAATCACCTTTCTTGCCCATTCTGATGCTCGGTTTGCACTTCAGCAAGTTGTCTTGACCACCTCTACATGCCTAAATGCATTGAGTTGTGGCCCTGTGATTGGCTGATTAGCTATTTGTGTTAACAAGCAATTGAAGAGGTCGGTGAGTGTATTTTAAGTGCCAAGAAATTATGACCCTTCTTTAAAGAGGGTTTCCCACTGTAAAAGTAAAAGTTCAGTTACATATAATAGTAAAACCACATTTTATTAATCCTGGTTTATATATTTAGATGACATCATCATCCACAGTCATCAGTATAAAGTGTCCAGTTAGTGTATATTCCAGTGACCGTAAAATATGTTTGGAATTAAGCTCTCCTGTTTGCATGTATAAAAATAGAAGATGTTGACTGACATATTAAGAGTATTTAATTTTGGAATTAAATGAATGCATTTTTAAAAAATGTATCCACCTGAATGTCCTGGCTATATTATATATACAGTCAATAGTTCAAGTCCTCCATGATTGTAACTTCTGTTCATATAACTTGTGGAATCTTGTTAAAACGGACACTCTCAAGCTTTCCATTTCCATTTTGCTGTGTGTTAGTTTGCTTGTCATTGATATCCCTGCTGAAAGTGCTGAAGATACCACTTTAAAAGCCATTCAAAAACTGTATTTGAATGAGAGGGCTACAACTGTGGCTTCTATCATAGCAACACGCAACGTGATGCAGCTGGCCTTCAGCCCCTTCAGCCTACAGATGGTTCAATGGGTTAATTTACCATGGTTAAAAGACTTAGTGGTCTTAATAATTGTGCCTTAAAACAATATTAAAGCATTATTAACACAGTAGCCATAAAATCCAATTTCGACCTGTTTTGGAGGTCCCATTTTTTCTTCAATAAGGTTTATGCAATATAATATTTTCTAAATGGTTTACAAAATCTAATATGTATAAAAAGGCCTTTTATCGTCACAGACACAGGATACTTTGATATGAATTACGTAATTTTGCTGTCTGTTTTATCTCTTTGTGGAGAATGTGAATTGTTTTCACAGCAGGGGGGTCTCAACCCTCCTTTCTCATCCTTCATTCCTCACTAGCAGCTCAACAGAGAGTCACAATACAGAGAAAACAGTGTCTTAGTTAAGCTTTTAACTTAGTAATTGGGGAAATATTTTTATTTGATTGTATTCATTTAGAATAGCAGAATGGCTACTAGGCAACCTGCAGAAAGAGGTTAATGCCTTAACATTGATCATTTTAACTAATTGTTTGCTAATGTTTTTTATCCATTATAATTTGTTCGCAGAACTAGAATAAATCATATATTGTGTCCTGAATGTCTTTATGTTTCGTGGTGCCATTTCACTCACATACATAACCAGGCCACTGTTGTGTTAGTGTCAATGGACCATGCTGAGAATGATCCACCATTCAAGTAATGCTGGTCAGCAGTGCTTCTATGATGGTCCCTTTCCATTGATGGACAGGCCAGAGGAGAGCTGCTAAGTTGTGCATGAACAGATGGGATACAGCCAGTAACTTTAAATGTTTCTGATAAAATGGCCAAAAAGTATAGGTGTTTAAAATAAACTAGTAACTCAATATATATCATCCAGGGAGCACATTGATTTTGGCCAACTATTTTCATACTTCAGTGATACAAATAAAAGAGCACTACATGATGGGTCTGCCTTTTTCACATCTCACAAAGTCGCACACACACACACACACACACACACACACACACACACACACACACACACACACACACACACACACACAAAGAGTGCTACAGAAAGAGTCCAATTCGTAAGCACAGCACAACAAACAATAAGGGCTACTACTACAAGTAGTGCTTGCAGTTTACCCAGACTTTCAGCACAAAAAAAGACAATGGCCCCCACTGGGAGAAACACACATACACTGCCCAAACACAGAGTGAGGAGGCAATATATGGAATGAAAGCATAGCAGAGGACAGAAGGGAGGGTGAGCAAACGAGGGAGAGAAAGAGATGGAGGGATTGGGGGAGAGGGGGTGGATTAGAGCAGGGTGTTTTACGAGGCTCTTAACATTTACTTCCCGACGGTTCAATTCTGTCTGTCTATTAGAGGCAGCACATCCTCCTACGTGCAAGTCATCCATCAAATATAAAGAGATGGAGAAAGAAAGAGAGAGAGAGAGAGAGAGAGAGAGAGAGAGAGAGAGAGAGCAAGGGCACTAGAAGTGATAGAGAAAGAAAAGTGGAGAGGAGAATTTGGTGGAGAATTTGGGGAGTGTTGAAATGACGAAGGAGCAAAAATGTTGTTGCTTGCTTTACTTATTTATTTTTTATTTATTATTCTTCTACCCTGGACGGGGTCAAAAGTTCTGAGAACGTTTATAGAGTGGCATTCTGAACTTAATTACAACCTGAACACACACACAGGCGCACACGGTTAATGAAACTGTCTGAGTGTTGAAAAAGCAGACACTGGTCAAAACACTGGTGACATTTCCTTGAAAAGCATTTGAAACGCAGTCACACAATGCCCAAACAAACAGTGCAGTGTACAGAACGCAGGTGGACAAAAGCTGAGGAAAATATGACTGAAATGTCAGGGACAGATAACACCGAGCCTTCTCTCAAAAGACAACGACAGAGATGAGGGGAAGGAAAAGGTTCCTGAGGAGCATCAAGAATGGAAATGTACATCGGCCGTTTTGGTTACTGATATTAATTCACAGTTAGTGAATGCTGAGATGTTGAGAACCTCATTGAACTCACTAATACTCACTGTAAATAACCTATTGACTTATTCCTTCATGCAAACCAACAAGGTCTTCAGAGATATAATACCAATTAGGAAGATCTATTGCCAATCAAAATCTATATGCAGTGGTCCTAACTAATTAGTCTGGAGATTCACTGCCTGAGACAGTCAGAGGCTGCTTTCAAAATGTTACCACACTGCTCACCACACTGTTCAGATACAGCTGAATTCAGTAGACCAGCTTTGCTCATCTGACATTTTCATGTATGAACCTCACATACACTCCATGAATATTTCTGTTTAGAACATTTTGACACACCTGAAAGTTCATGAAGATTTCAGCAGTTCACTCAATTCCCTCAATTAGAAAAGGTGATGATGCACACTTCTGCCAAAGACTGGAATTCTAACTATCAATACGAACATCCAATAAACTGTTAAGGTGAGCATAACTTCTGAGTCCTACACAGACAACCAAGAACAACTAACCAAGAGTCTTCCACTGCTGACTCTATAAGACTAAGATGCACTCTACTGGTTCAACATCTAAGCCCAGCGAATTTGGAATATCCTCTATTAGCTGTAGATTTACATCCAGAATGGTGAGACATTTTTTACTCGATGCAGCTCTGAATCTTCAGTCCTGACACATCCTCTTCTGGTTCAAGATCTAAGGCCAGAACAACAAGACATCTTCTATTGGTTCAAGATCCAAGTCCAGAATAATAAAACATCATCTACTGGTTTAAATCTAAGCCCAGAATGATGAGAATCTTCTACTTGGTGTAGTCTAAATCTATATCTGGCTCTAGCTCTGAAACATGCTCTAGATCAGAGTCTTGAAAACAGACACATCCTGGACTGCAGAGGTGCCCGGTCTAATTCAGAAAGTGCCAGTGTGGCTGTAGATGTTCATTTCAACAAAGCAGGAATGTACACAATCATTTGAAGACTAAGAAAAACCTGCAGCAACACCAACACCAGCTTCTATTGGTTTGAGATCTAGGTCCAGAATACTGAGACATTCTTTACTCAGTCTAGATTGAACTCAATAATATTCAAACATCCTCTACTCATTCAAGTTGTATGCTTGCCAGTTGGTATACCATTTTGTTTCATATGGTTCTGTTTTTGTTGTAGAACATTGACCACACTCTCCATTCCCTAGACCAGATCACCTCCTCCAGGAGATGTACTTTCCTGCAGAGATTAGTTCCAACCTGAAGTTAATACTCTGTCCCTGACCCTTACCTAACATTAAAGCATCTAATCTGGCCAATCAAGAAGTTGTGAACAAGTTAATTAACTGGAGTTGGTATGCTGGTGCTCTTGGACTCTCTTGGACTCAGCCACAGATAACTGTCACCTTTACAAGTTTTATAGTTAGCCAACCCCACCAAAAGACACTGCTAATTCTTTCACTTGCAAACTTTGATACTCAGTAAAGGAACATTGCACTTTAGAGTATGAATTCAGAGGCAAGACAAAGAATGATACTAGTAGTAAACCACTAAGAAATAAATAAACAACAAGAACAAGACGTAAACAGCTTCAGCTTTCTCCTTCGTGTTTCTCCTTGGTTTGGTATTATTCTCACCCAGGCCTCCATTAGCTGCTTTGGGAGCAGTGTCAACAGCCATCCAAATGAATCTATATTGAAATGTATTGAGGGGGAGATGGAAGTGAGTGAGAGAGAGAGAGAGAGAGAGAGAGAGAGAGAGAGAATAAGTAACCTTGTGTTCCCTTCAGTGGTGGCTCCCAGAGCAGCTTCCCTCTCCCTCCAGCAATTAATCATCTGATAGTGAGCTTACTCAAGTGTGTCTCTGCTCGCTCTCTCCTAATTAACCAGAGAGAGAGAGAGAGAGAGAGAGAGAGTGTGAGATAGAGAGAGAGAGAGAGAGAGAGAGAGAGAGAGAGAGAGAGAGAGAGAGAGAGAGAGAGAGATTGTCAGCTAAAAACAGAGAAGGGCAAGCTGAGATGCAGGGATGAGATGGAGTGATTGAGGGAGATAGGGGTGCGAAAGGAGAGTATGAAAGAGGGGAAGAGAGAATGGGTAAGCAAACGAGAGCAAGAATGAGCAAAACTGAGAGAGTATGAGTGAGTAAGTGTGAGAGAGATGGAGAGCAAGAGAGAGAGAGATAGCGACACAAATAGATAGAGATAGATAGATAGATAGATAGATAGATAGATAGATAGATAGATAGATAGATAGATAGAAAGAAAGAAAGAAAGAAAGAATGAAAGAAAGAAAGAAAGAAAGAAAGATGGGAAATAACAAGGCTGTCAGCTAAAAACAGGAGAAGGGCAAGCGAGATGTGAAGATGAGATGTAGTAATGGAAAGAAGGATAGAGGAGAAGGAGAGTGACAGAAGGAGAGAGAAAGAGAGAGAACAATGAAGAGAGAAAGAGAGGATGATAAAGAAAGAGAGAGAGAGAAAGAGAGATATGTGTGTGGAACAGAAGGAGATGCAAAGATATGGACGAGCTGCCATCCTCCACTAGTCTCTGAGGGATAGAGCACCACACTGCCATGCCACCAAGCATACTAAACAGCCTGACTGTCTGACTGAGCGCGTGTCTTCCTTGCTGAAAGTTTCTATGAAAGAGTGTGTTGTCATGGCATTAAGTGTTGATCCATCAGAATGGAATCAGTCTCATTTCATGAGATTCCTCCACAAATTCAAGTGCATGTGAATAAAGCACAGAATTCATGCATGTGTTATAGCAACATGTTAGAGCTTTAACTCACTCAGACACGTCCACCAGGTGTGTCTCCAATCGTAGCTGTAGACTTTGAGGGACTCTTTCATCTTTGATCCTTAACGGAGTTGAGCTGATGCTCTCTCTCTCAAACCCATGCGCGTGTAACCGCGGCCACCTGCCAGCCAATTAGGCGCATGGCTGAGGCAGGAGCAGCTGTACTGAGGCAGTCCAGAGACCACACATACACAAGCACATGCCACCAGGTGGACAACCTTGTGGTACATTGACTGGCCAGCGCTCCTCCCAACCACCCTGCAACAAGCATGCACGCCCAGTACTGATGAGTCCTGGAAGCATTTACAGCAGTCAGCAGCAAAACATACATAAACGAGTGTGCTGCAAAATCTGGGCAGCATTAAAGAGATCGTATCTGCTGAGCAACAGACAGTCAAAGCCAGTCAAGCACACAAACCTGTCAAACCATCATCACTCAGCTCGAGCCCACCTTTCACTACACAGCTTAAAGCCCTGTCTGGGAATAGATCCTCCTTTGAGCAAGTGAAGGTACCTTAGACATGATGTTAACCATGTTGCTTTAGCAGAAAGCTATATATATATATATATGTGTGTGTGTGTGTGTGTGTGTGTGTGTGTGTGTTTAATACTTCTATATATCTATATATAAGTATTAAGATATCTGGTAAAGAGGGCTGGATTTTAGCTCAAGAATCAGATTTCTCAGTGCATGTGAACTCGACTTGATGTTTTTTGTCAGGCATGAAGTTTACGTTGCATTTACATCACGTTTGCTTCTTTGAGTTTATTGGCCGTTGCAGAGCAGAAGCTGGAGTACTCAATGACGTATGCAGACCCAGAGGTTCTCCATTATCTGATTACTCAAGTTTATGTAAACACATTGAACATATTACTGACAAAATGTCATATTTATTATCGGATTATTAAGTGCATGAAAACACACTCATTCTTAACTTGGAATTTCTGGAAAATTCTGGAAAAACAAAGATAAAAATTGAAATACATATTGTTTTGATAAATAAATCTGTCAAGGTGTTCACTTAGCTACACTATATTTCCAACGTATTCAATCGCCCATCTACATCATTGAATTCAGGTGTTCCAATCACTTCCATGGCCACAGGTATATAAAACCAAGTCATGCAGACTGCTTCTATAAACATCTGTGAAAGAATGGGTCGCTTTCAGGAGCTCAGTGAATTCCAGCATGGTACCGTGATAGGATGCCACCTGTGCAACAAGTCTAGTCGTGAAATTCGCTACCAAATATTCCACAGTCAACTGTTAGTGGTATTATAACAAAGTGGAAGTGATTTGCAAGTCAGCCACGAAGTGGTAGGCCACGTAAAATGTCAGAGGGTCAGCAGATACTGAGGAGCAGAGTGCGCAGATGTCACCAACTTTCTGCAGAGTCAATCGCTACAGACCTCCAAACTTCATGTAGTCTTCAGATTAGCTCAAGATCAGTGTGTAGAGAGTTTCATGGAATGAGTTTCCAAGGCTGAGCAGCTGCATCCAAGCCTTACATCACTAAGCACAATGCAGAGCGTTGAGTGCAGTGGTGTAAAGCGCCGCCACTGGACTCTAGAGTAGAGGAGACGTGTTCTCTGGAGTGACGATTCACGCTTCTCTGTCTGGCAATCTGATGGACGAGTCTGCGTTTGATGGTTGCCAGGAGAACGGTACTTGTCTGACTGCATTGTGCCAAGTGTTTGGTGGAGGGGGGATTATGATGTGGGGGTGTTTTTCAGGAATTGGGCTTGTCCCCTTAGTTCCAGTGAAAGGAACTCTTAATGCTTCAGCAGGCTAACGAATTTTGGACAATTGCATGCCCCCAACTTTGTGGGAACAGTTTGGGGATGGCTCTTTCCTGTTGCAACATGACAGCACACCAGTGCACAAAGGTCCATAAAGACATGAATTTGACTGGCCTGCACAGAACCCTATAGAACACCTTTGGGATGAATTAGAGCGGAGCCAGGCCTCTTCGTCCAACATCAGTGTCTGACATCACAAATGTGCTTCTGGAAGCACACTCCTAAACCTTGTGGAAAGCCTTCCCAGAAGAGTTGAAACTGTTATAGCTGCAAAGGGTCGGCCGACATCATATTATAACCTATGGATTAAGAATGGGATGTCACTCAAGTTCATATGCATGTGAAGGCAGATGAGTGAATACTTCTGGAAATACAGTGCATGTCCAAACCTCTCACAGCAGAAATATATCCCTAGTTTGTAGCTAACACGTTTGTGGGTGGAGCAGGTAAGATCACTGACTAGCACATCGTAACATCTTAACATGCTGAAGTTCCTAACAGTGTCATGTCAAATTGTTGTAAACAACACACGTACATGCTATGAACAACTGAACAAATGACACCAGCAGCCCATTACAGATCAGCTGCAGGTAACAGCACAGCGCAGGTCTGTGGCATTTTATAACAGATTGGTGTCTATTTACCAGCAGAGCATCTATCTAGACTGACCGACTCACTCCTCTGTCCTCTGTAATGCAAAAATGGAGTGATGACAGAGAGGTAGAAGCGAGGGAAGGCAATCAGGCCCAACCCCTCCTCCTCCTCTTCCTCCCTCCATCCTATATCTGCTCTTCGTCCTCGTAAACCTCTGTCCTCCCCCTGTATTTCTGCTTTATGAGAGGAGGGCTAATACCCGGCTGGATTTACGAGTGGCAGCGGCAGCAGATTTAATATTTTAATTCTGTTTTATTGCTCCAGCACAGAGCCAAACGCGCAAGCTTTATTGGCATGTATTGCCACGGTGACTCAGTGACGGACAGGCCGAGTGGGGAGTGGGAAAGAGGGAAGGGGAGAGAGAGAGAGAGAGAGAGAGAGAGAGAGAGAGAGAGAGAGAGAGAGAGAGAGAGAGAGAGAGAGAGAGAGAGAGAGAGAGGGAGGGAGGGAGGGAGAGAGAGGAGCCAAAGGACAGCAGAGAGTGAGACATATGAGGGGAGAACAAGAGAGAAACAGAGAGAGAAAGAGACAGACAGAGAGCACAAGACGAGAGAAATTTAAAATGGTAAAATGAGAGACCGAGATGGAGAGTGAGAAAGGTAGCAAGATGAGAAAGAGAAAGAAATAGAGAGAGAAAGAAAGAGAGATGAGGAGAAAGAGAGAAAAGAGAGAAAGAGATATGGAATATTACTAAATGAAAGAGATGGGGAGAAGAGAGAGAGAGAGAGAGAGAGAGAGAGAGAGAGAGAGAGAGAGAGAGAGAGAGAAAGGTAGCAAAATTAGAGAGGAAGAAAGAAAAATAGAAAACTAACAGACAGCAAGAGAGAGAGACAGTAGGAAATAGTGAGAGAGAGAGACAGAGAGCGAGAGAAATTGAATGAGTGCGAGAGAAATGAAAAATTGTGAAATGAGAGAAATATGTGTAGATGATTATGAATATGAGAGAGAAAGAAAAATAAAAAAATGACAGAGAGCAAGAAACGAGAAAGAAATGCGGCAAAATGAGACAGAGAAAGAAAGAAAAAAGAACAATGATGGCGAGACACAGAGCGAGAGAGAACGAGAGTAAAGAGGGTGAGAGAGAAATGATAAATTGTGAAAGGAGAGAGGGAGCAAGAGATGAGAAAGAAAAGAAGCAATATGAGAGAGAAAAAAAAATGAGAGAGAAGGAAAAATGAGAGAGAACAGAGTAGAAAACAGCGAGAAACAGAGAACAAGAGAGAGTAAAAAATAGTGAGAGAGAGAGGGCCTATATAGAATTATCTATCCTTCCCCATCTCAACCTGCCAAAATTCTCTTCTTTTGAAGCGTCACATCATTCTCTCTCCTCCTGCTGTCAGGCCTGGAACTCCTCGTTCTGCCTTAGCAGGGCACGCACACACACACACACACACACACATCTCCAGTTCCACAGAGATTCACGGCCCCAGTGGTCCACTCGGGATCACACCACGCCGTTGATTCACAGCTTAAAGCCATCGACTCAGGGCTAATATCAGGATCGATTCACGACTCCCTACCGCCGCGCCTAACACAGCCAGTTGATTCATGACTTTAGCCAATTGATTCCGAGTCATTTCCTGAGCCCAGAAGACGGATAAGTCGGGGGTTCGCTGACGCGTGGCACAGAAGATAGCTTGTGGTTAGCGAATCAGGATTCTTTCAGCTGTAAATCTGTGGTGTAGTAACTTTTCACAGTTACACCTGCAAGTAATAGTACATTTGGTTAGTCCTGATTTGTGAATGTATATAATGTCTCTGAAATCTGCTTCTATTACACTGTATTTGTTTTGTAAAGCATGTAGCTTCAAAAGATGACCATCCAAAGGAGTTAATCCAGCTTTAGACTGACCAGGCTGATTTGTGAAACATTTCACAGGCATGTTTTCATCTGTCAGTGGTCTCTAAGACCACTAGTCTGGCCGATTTGAGTCTGCTTTTATCCCTATTGAGTGTCAGCTTTTGAAGTTTTATGCATTGATGTGTCAGAGCCTGGTCCCCTAACTGTAATACCTTATCATTTCACTTGGCAACAGGATACAGCTGCGCCTGCAATCAAAGACCGGCAAAAAACCTGTTTGTGAGCATTTTCTCAAATCAAGCTTTCCTACAAGTGAATTTTCATGGATTTTGATGGCATCTGGAAATGGCTTTTCTGTGCTACTTGATGGAAATTGCCTTTCAAAGTCAAAAAGCTCTACATTTCATTTTCCCTAACTATGTTTTTACAAACTGCAGACAGACAAGGAAATCCATTTTACAGAAATAAGTAAATAAATGGATAATAACAAGAAAGAGCTGTGTGAAAATTTCAACCCAGTCCGCTTGAACATCCTCTGGGTGGCCAATTGCTGAAGTTATGCTTCATAAATAAACACCCAAAGTGTAGGCCTAATACTGATTGACTGTGGATAATGATGTCATCTAAATATATAAACCATGATTAATAAAATGTGGTTTTACTATTATATGTAACTGAACCTTTACTTTTACAGTGGGAAACCCTCTTTAAAGAAGGCCTCATAATTTCTTGGCACTTAAAATACACTCACCGACCTCTTCAATTGTTTGTTAACACAAACAGCTAATCAGCCAATCACATGGCCGCAACTCAATGCATTTAGGCATGTAGAGGTGGTCAAGACAAGTTGCTGAGGTGCAGACCGAGCATCAGAATGGGCAAGAAAGGGAATTTAAGTGACTTTGAACGTGGCTTGGTTGTTGGTCTAAGTATTTCAGATACTGCTGATCTACTGGGAATTTCACACACAACCATCTCTAGGGTTTACAGAGAATGGTCCAAAAAAGAGAAAATATCCAGCGAATGGCAGTTGCGTGGACGAAAATGCCTTATTGATGTGAGAGGTCAGAGGAGAATGGGCAGACTGGTTTGAGATGATAGAAAGGCAACAGTAACTCAAATAACCACTTGTTACAACCGAGGAATGCAGAATACCGTCTCTGAACGTACAACACGTCGAATCTTGAAGAAGATGGGCTACAACAGTAGAAGACCATACCACGGGCCACTCCTGTCAGCTAAGAACATGAAACTGAGACTACAATTTGCACGTGCTCACCGAAATTAGACAATAGAAAAATGTCGCCTGGTCTGACGAATCTCGATTTCAGCTGCTACATTCAGCTGGTAGGGTCAGAATTTGGCATAAACAACATGAAAGCATGGATCCATCCTGTGTTGTATCAACGGTTTAGGCTGGTGATGGTGGTATAATGGTGTGGGGAATATTTTCTTGGCACACTTTGGACCAATTGAGCATCACTTAAATGCCGCAGTCTGAGTACTGTTGCTGACTATATGTTGCTGACTTTATGACCACAACGTACCCATCTTCTGATGGCTACTTCCAGCAGGATAATGCACCAAGCTCATATCATCTCAATCTGGTTTCTTGAACATGACAATGAGTTCACTGTACTCCAATGACCTCCACAGTCACCAGATCTCAATCCAGTAGAGCACCTTTGGGATGTGGTGGAACGGGAGATTAGCATCATAGATGTGCAGCCGACAAATCTGCAGCAACTGCGTGATGCTATCATGTCAATATGGACCAAAATCTCTGAGGAATGTTTCCAACACCTTGTTGAAAGTATGCCACGAAGACTTAAGGCAGTTCTGAAGGCAAAAGGAGGTCCAACCTTTTACTAGCAAGGTGTACCTAATAAAGTGGCCGGTGAGTGTATATGTCTAAACATTTTGGTTCATTTTTGTTTAATGGAATCATCCTGCATATTTAAACTCAAACGCAAATATTGTTGTAATACTCTTCTTTCATTGTTAAGTTCTGGCTAGAAACAATAGGGATAAAATTATGTACACCTTCTTATACCTACACTCTCTGTCCATTTCATTAGCTTCACTTACAGTATAGGATCACTTTGTAGTTATACAACTACAGACTGCAGTTCATCTGTTTCTGTTCATATATGCTTTTCCCTGTTCTTCAATGGTCAGGCCCCCACTGGACCACCACAGTTGTGCTCACTACTCTCAGTCCAGCAGTGACACTGCTGTGTCTGATCCACTCATACCAGCACAACACACACTTTACCACCATGTCAGTGTCACTGCAGAGAATATGAATATGAATATGAATATGAGCAGTAGTCTAAACAGGTTTCACTTAGCAGCAGCAGCTCAATGCTAGGTTCTTTGCAGAAAGTCACTGTAAACCGCCAGCTATGTCAACACACATGCAAGCAGGTCCACAAACATGCAAGCATATAAAATTTGATGTTTCTACATGTTTCTCTACCTTTGTGGTAATATAGTGCAGAAATACGGTTCAAACATTTCCTGAATCTATAGTCGACCTATTCATGCCTTCTTATCACGAGATTGAACTTGACTTACATACGGAGTTATAAGGCTATGAAGAGGGGCTGAGAAACACATCATCTGCATCTTGCCATATGTAACTGGTGGATTTGTGTGTCCGTCTACATTTTGAGTGAAACTGACCAGTGAACACTCAGGAAATCAATAAAAACTGACCCATCATGCCGGAAACCCTTTATTCTTCATTCAGTCCACATTGGAGACACATGTAAAAAGGGGTGCAAAGAGTTTACAGTCTCTGAAGTTCCTGCAGCAGTTTTGGAAAGTAGCAACAAAGATAACAGAAAATTTTAATATGAAACATATGAGTATCATGTTATATGTAAGTTTCTTCAAAGGAGAATTTAAAAAGATATGCAAAAATCAAGAAAATGCCCTTAGATCCCACCCAGCTAACAAAATTACATTATCAGAACATTCCCCTAATGCTCCATTTTGGTTGTGGGAACATTGCACTGGAATGTTAGCTCAATGTTATTTTGTCCAGTTTTCTTAATGTTCTCAGAACATTCTTTATAAGTTATGAAAACATTCTTAGAACGTCACCTCAATCTTATTTGCAACAATTTAACGTTCTAGGAATGTGATCTTGCTATGTTCTGAGAATGTGAGAACATTCCTATAACATTGTATTACGGTGAGATTGTTGCTAAATTTAAAAACATTTTTATGTTCCCAGAACATCTTTCTTTTAAAACCACTGCCCCAGATTATTACCTTTATATACACTGACCACTGAACATTCCTGGTATGTTAACTTTATATATTTTTCAAAGATTTATAGTTCCAGTTTTCTTAATTTTCTCAGGCTATTCGATGCAAGTTAGTAAAACATAAATAAGTTTAGATTTTTTTTGTTACTTTTACATTGCTTTAACATTTTCTCAGTCTGTAGTTGATCTTAATCCCTCCCAGTCTTGAAGTCCTTTCCTCCATCCACATTCCCATTCGTTGCCGAGAGTCTAATTGAAACGATTCCAGCTACTATGATAATACTGACATAAACTAAGGCAAAATCAATGCAAGCATAATGGATTTAACAAACTTTTATTATTATTGCTAATATTATTAATCAATTCAAGTGAACGAACAAAAAATTGAAAAAGTCGAGAAATCCATTAAGGCGTCTCTATTCTGCACCTGCAAAAGAAACAAATAGGTTCATTAGTTATTTTTTCACCTTTATCAGTTCACGTAAAGCATTGTTAAACTCTATCCAAGCTATTCTCAGCAGCTAAACACAAAGCTTCCTTTAAGCTACGTTGCAGTCTTTAATTTATAAGTCAAAAGTTCAAGAAGCGCCTGTAGCTCTTATTTTTTCACGGTTGAATTACTTGCATGTGATGGGATGGCATTGCACCTTAGGGGTAATGGTTAAAAAAATAAATAGTAAAATAGTACTGACATTGCATTCCCTTGCAAATGTTTTCCATTTTCTTACAAAAAATTCTGAGCCTGGTCGCACTCTCTTCGCTTGGATTTCATGAGTGCAACACGGATTACAGCAGGACAAGTACTGCAATGACCTGGAAGGGTCTTCCTCCTTCTTTCAGTATGTGACACTCTTTCAACACAAATTTTGAAGATTATTAGACTTAAGTGTAATTATACACTGCTTCAAACACAGCAACAATCCACAGTGAAAATCACGAAATACTGTTTCATGAGGTATACTGCGGTATTCAATATTCCATAAAAATTAAACAGCCAAATTACACTGTTATCAGAAACCTCCACTGCAATGCTTAAAAACACTTTCTGACATTCACGGGTTATGAGCTACATTTTGTTTTGCTATGTAATTCTGAACAAGACCTCTGCAATGCTTGGGAAAGTTAAATACATATATGCCCATGTTAAAAAATTCCTACAAACGGAAGGAATCAAACTGTTAGCAGAAGACTACACTGCACTGTTGAAGAACAACTTCAACACAAAGAGAATGTAATTCATGTGATTCCACAGTCTGAATTTGGTACTGCAGTGGAGTTCCTTGTTAAAAGCTTGATTTGAATATTTTATGAAAACCTAAATAAACTATGTAATATGTAATAAAACGTGACATTAGGGAAAATATTATTTGAAATTTAAACAGTAAAATTACACTAAACTTGTTCCATGTGTATCTGGGGAGGTGTTTTTCGACACTGCAGTGGAGTTCACTGATAACATCTTGATTTCCATGTTTTATAAAATTTTAAAAGCTGCCTTATTTTTAACAAAACTGGATTTTTTCAGAATTTTAAACAAAGATTAATGGATGGATGGATGGATGGATGGATGGATGGATGGATAAACAAAGATTATTCAAAATTACCTAAATTCATTTCATGTAACTGCAGTCTGTAGTAGGGCATCATCAGTACAAATTACTTGTACTCTTACTCATACAAATTTACAGATACCAACATCTGGTACCAGCTGATACCATGTGACATAAGCATAGTATATGCTGCCATGCAAATAAACGGAGGTGGACGAAGTACACAAATCATGTACTTGAGTTAAAGAGAGATACCCAAGGTAAAATATTACTCCTGTAAAAGTAGAAGTCCTTACTCTAGACCTCCACTTGATTAAAAGTACAAAAATATTTGGCTTCAAATGTATTTAAGTATCAAAAGTAAAAGTACTAAAAGAATATTTTTTAATAGAATGTCATTAATTAGTGACGCTGATGTCTATTAAAATGACCAGAAGCACAAAACACTGAAGGTAAACAGTTTCCATCAGGGAGAACCGAGTGGCTCTGAAATCAGTTTTACATACAAGCAAAGTTTCAGTTTAAGATTACTTTGTAACTTAGTTACAAGTTGAATAAAAACTTGCTTTAAACTCAGGATCACAAATGGGTTTTCCTTTACTGTGTTGATCTGTAGGTCTCTGTTCATAAACATAAACTAACCAAAACTAATTTACTATAAAATGAAAGTGTTTGTATGAATTCAGAAAAAAAGAAACGTGCCAGTCACGACTGCATATCTGTACATATTTCTATATTGTGGTCTATTTACACAAAGTTAGGTTAGTTCCATCATTTAGGGATGTATGTGCTCCCAAATTTTTACACTGCTGTGCTGATGTTGAACCGTGTGTTGCACTGGGTCAGTATGACCAACAGGTCAAAACAAGCTCAGAAAAAAGTGACCGCTGTGCCCTGATTGGTGCTCTTGCTTTGCACTTCTTTCGTTTTTTTGTTTGTTTTTATACACACAAAAACCAAAAGGAATGACAGATTTCTCATAATGTAGTGGAGTAAAAAGTCAGATATTTGACTTTGAAATGTAGTGGAGTGAAAGTAAAAAGTCACCCAAAATGGAAAAACTTCAGTAAAGTACAGATACACAAAAACTACTTAAGTACAGTAACTAATTACATTTACTAAGTTACTGTCCACCACTGCAGGCTAAACTGTTGTAGGCAAAATGTGCATGTGTTGTTGGAATAAAGCATTGTATCTCCAATATGTTAACTTAAATGGACAAGGAAAAAACACATTTTACTTTTAATGTAGCTCTTTTGACAGCAGCCATATGTAAATGTGTCAGTAGTTGTAACCACAATGAATTCAAAAAGGGAGGTTCAAAAAAGTCGCCCAAAATGGAAATACTTGAGTAAAGTACAGATACATGAAAAAGAAAAAAGTACTTAAGTACAGTAACGAATTACATTTACTTAGTTACTGTCCACTACCGCAAATAAACAAATGACTCATCGCAAAGTGTTATAGACTACACTCACACAGCAGATTAAAGTGGCCCAAAACCGTTCTTTTCCGTCATATATGACACAGATGCGTTATCTGTGTGGCAGTGTAAACGGGGGAAAACCCCCAAAAAAACGTACTGAATCTGACACTGAAATCTGATATGTATCTGAATTGCAGTAATGCGACTCCGTCTGAACAACCAGATCAGAATTCATGTGATGAAAACATCAATCCAACTCAACTCTGAATGGGTTGTAGTATTCTGTGATAGTGATAGTATGAGCTGCAAAAATGTGAGTATTGTTTATCTTTCACAGACCTATTTAAAAGTAGAAACCACACAGATAAGTTCCGCTTTCATTTTCTTGTCAAAATAGTAACCTCTCTGGAGAAAGTGGTTAAGCAAGTGGCTGTTACCATTGACTGTGGATGAGTGTGTCACATGAAGTGAGGCATTGTTCTTTTGGGCATGCACATATTTTAGAAGCATGAAATGTTCCGAGGAATGTCGGCTATAGATTGTGTTAAAAAGATAATGTCTTTTTAACAACCTAAAAAAACAAATTTGGTGAGAAAATCGGATTTGGGCTATATTTACCTGCTGTGTGAACATGGCCTTAGTGTGTGTCAAGCCAGCAAAAGTGGATCAGACACAGCAGTGCGGCTGGAGCTTTTAAACACCTCAGTGTCACTGCTGGACTGAGAATAGTCCACCAACCAAAATATCCAGCCAATGGCGTCGTGTGACCAATGATGAAGGATTAGAGGACGACCAACACAAACTGTGCAGCAGCAGATCTGAGCTATCGTTTCTGACTTTACAACTACAAGGTGGACCGACAAGGTAGGAATGTCTATAAGAGTGGACAGTGAATGGACACAGTATTTAAAAACTCCAGCAGTACTGCTGTGCCTGATCCACTCATACCAGCGCAACACACACTAACACGCCACCAAGACGTCAGTGAAACTGCAGTGCTGAGAATGACCCACCAGGCAAATAATATGTGCTTTGTGGATAAATTACACAATTACACAGATGGACAGTCTGTAACTGTAGAGCACAAGTAGATCAGGACCAGAGTGCTTTATAGATTTAGGGACACCCTAGAGTGTAGCATGTTTCTAGAAAAAAGGAAACAGCAGTGTGACTTACCCTTGATCCCCTGTGTGTAGCATATTTTAAGGTGTCCCTAATACATTCTAAATCCGTGGGATATCTTTACAAAATGCATTGCAAGCCTTATATAAACCTTAACCCAAGCGACATTGGCTGTGTTTACATGCAAAGATTTTTGCTAATCAGATTGAAAACAATCGGAGTATAGACTCAGACTGAGGTGTTTATTCTCACTCTAATCAACAATCTGATGAAAATCTTCGTTTACCTGCTTGCTACAAGTAATCCGATGCAAAACGACGCGCATGCGTGGAGCAGCGCTGAGAGTAAACGTTACCATGACAGCGAGCATCACGTGCGATCCAGTCCGCGTGAGATGAGTTTCCAGTTGGCGCGCTTGTGTTTTTAATGGCTTTAAACTGATGTCAGACTCAGAAAAACGGCCTTCACATGTCCTTATAAAGGAAGACGTCATACTCTGAGACACATAAACTGGACGTCCGTCCCACCGCCGTCTTTTAAAGCTCAGAGCATGAACTTCGTCTCCTCTGCAGACCAGCTTCTGCTCCGCCATACTGAACGGTATAAACCTTTCGCTTGTATTCCGAATGGCCTCAATCGAATTATTCGATTCTGATTGAGCTATTAATTTTTAATTTATTATTACATGGACATATTCTATTCCGATTGAGCTATTAGTCGGATTATTAACGGATTATAAGGCTACATGTAAACGTGGCTATTGACAAAAAAGTATTTTACTCTTCATTTCTTACCTTGCCAGTAGGCTGGCATTCCCCCTGTGGAAAAAAACGGAGAAGACTGGCTGCAACTGGTTTACACTGTTTTAGTCTGCTTAACCACCAAATGTCCGTCGCCATAGCAACAGTACTCAAAACAGGCGGTGGAAAACTCGTTGTTTCTAGTAAGGGCAATTTAGTTTTTATTAAATGCAGTCATTTAACATTTTAAATCTGTTATTGAATTAATTATATTAAGAAAAAAAAAGTCCAGTAGAACACAACGGATTGTTTTCAATTCTGCACCTTTTCATCTCACAAAAATGGATTTAAAATAGTTGACTAATAATGTGTCTAAGGAACATGATACATACAGCCCTTGAAACTATTTACTTAAAGAAAAACGTTAAAAGAACGTTCATGTAACTTTACACTGAGAACATTTCAGACTAACATTGTGAGAAGGCCACATAACGTTTACAGAACGTTCTATTGATGTTATTGTGATAAAGGTTGCTCCTAACATTAGGAGAACCTTTACATAACGTTAGTCAAAGTTGTGGGAACGCTCATGTGTTCATGTGCACCACTATAAGCTTAGTGCTAATATAGGGGTGCTAGCAGGAATTGGCATTATTATAGAGGTGTTTTTCTTGTTTTTGTTTGTTTGTTTACTTGTTTTTTGGTTTGAGAGAAACTTGACTTACTAACCACAATCTGTCTTTATTACAGTATTTTTGAACTCAGAGGGTGCCTAAAATTCAGGCTATGGCACACTATTCTGACTGCAAGCCTATTCCAGCCATGCTAACATGAGCTGAGTGTTTAGATGAAGCAGCTCTATGAGGAAACACCAGAACAGATGGGTTTGTGGTGCTAACAAAACAGAAACTCTCCCAGAGTTTCATTCAGGCTGTTTCAGAAAAAGAGCAGAACATCAAGCAGAAAAATGCTTAAACCTATCAGTCAGAGCCGCCGCTGAGGATCAGTGGAGAAAAGACGAAGAAGTCTCAAAATAAAGGTTTCAGGTTTAGATTGTTTTAGCACCCATATCACAGATAGCAAAAAAATCCTTGTTTTTTTAAATGAATGAAATGTATGTACTATGTAAACAGTGTGAAAGTTTCTCACCATTCTCTTGTTCAAATGAAAACTAACTGGCAAAAACCGCCCTTTTTGAATTCATTGTGGTTACAACTACTGACACATTTACATATGGCTGCTGTCAAAAGAGCTACATTAAAAGTAAAATGTGTTTTTTCCTTGTCCATTTAAGTTAACATATTGGAGATACAATGCTTTATTCCAACAACACATGCACATTTTGCCTACAACAATTTAGCCTGCAGTGGTGGACAGTAACTAAGTAAATGTAATTCGTTACTGTACTTAAGTAGTTTTTTGTGTATCTGTAGTTTTAATAAGTTTTTCCATTTTGGGCGACTTTTTACTTTCACTCCACTACATTTCAAAGTCAAATATCTGACTTTTTACTCCACTACATTATGAGAAATCTGTCATTCCTTTTGGTTTTTGTGTGTATAAAAACAAACAAAAAAACGAAAGAAGTGCAAAACCAGAGCACCAATCAGGGCACAGCGGTCACTTTGTTCTAAGCTTGTTTTGACCTGTTGGTCATACTGACCCAGTGCAGCACACGGTTCAACATCAGCACAGCAGTGTAAAAATTTGGGAGCACATACATCCCTAAATGATGGAACTAACCTAACTTTGTGTAAATAGACCACAATATAGAAATATGTACAGATATGCAGTCGTGACTGGCACGTTTCTTTTTTTCTGAATTCATACAAACACTTTCATTTTATAGTAAATTAGTTTTGGTTAGTTTATGTTTATGAACAGAGGCCTACAGATCAATATATTAAAGGAAAACTCATCTGTGATCCTGAGTTTAAAGCAAGTTTTTATTCAACTTGTAACTAATTTAGAAAGTAATCTTAAACTGAAACTTTGCTTGTTTGTAAAAAGTGATTTCAGAGCCACTCGGTTCTCCCTGGTGGAAACTGTTTACCTTCAGTGTTTTGTGCTTATGATCATTTTAATAGACGTCAGCGTCACTAATTAATGACGTTCTATTAAAAGACTGGTTTACCAAGAGAGACACTGGAGGATTTTCACCTAAAATGAGTTCATGAAGCGAGTCTTGTTATAAAAATGATAACAGGACATCAGAGCCATAATTAATCTTTTAGTACTTTTACTTTCAATACTTAAGTACATTTGAAGGCAAATACTTTTGTACTTTTACTCAAGTTGAGGTCTAGAGTAAGGACTTCTACTTTTACTGGAGTAATATTTTACCTTGGGTATCTCTACTTTAACTCAAGTGATTTGTGTACTTCGTCCACCACTGTTAGCCTGACAATTCACATTGAAGTGATAACAGTGACAGCGATAAAGGAGATTGGGTTAAATGTGGATGCGATGTAGGTTCATTAGGTTGGGACCAAACTAAGTTCAAAGTTTCCGAAGGTATCCAACACCTCACGAGGTGGAGCCACAGTCATTAAATCGGTCTACTCAGCAGCCATTCGCAATGGTGCTGGGAGGTTGTTTCCAGTCATACGAGACTTCGATCTTTTACAATGGAGAGAAACAAAAAACTTAAAACTGGCCAGATTACTGTTTTAAAAACATATCTGAGATCTCTGCTAAAATCTGATAAAAATTTCATAAATAGCTTGAAACACATGGCACTGTGGCACTTGCACAGCTCGCCACAATTTCTGGGGCCTTTACCAGCAAGCCAGGTAGCTCTTTTACTTGAAGGGCGGGACTTTCTCAGAAAGCTGACACCATGTTTAACATCAACATCAGGAGATCTGACTCCTATTTTATATAACATCTCTGCTGGAATAGGGACAACAGTGCGCTAATCAACACAGTCTGACAGATGACAAGCCTTAGTGCCATGTAAGCTAGCGTGTTTAAAAAATATCCCTCCCCTACTTAAGAATCTAGATGTGTGTTGATGGTGAAGAGAACATGGAATATGTGGTAAAAATCAACATTACTTCTTGCAAGGGTGAAACATCAGGGGTGGAAAACACTTGAGTATTGCTATAATTAAATATTGTTTTGAAAGATTTGTACCTTACTCAAGTATTATTGAAATTCGTGAGATTTATTTTTCTCAGCAGTCAAGAGAGACACGTTTGAATGCATAGTTTTTTTTTCTCAAAGCCTCCCACTGGTCAGTTCTCTGAAAATCACTGAAAAATGAAACTGCACACAACTGCTCTAATTTGTCTTTGTTTAAGGCCTAATGTCACTGATTAGTCCCACATCACTGCACCACACACCTCCAAAGTAGACCTTTAATTCATTTGTCAAAACATTAACTTTATATGTATTTAAAGAAAGTTTAACTGTAGACACTTTGACTTTCACTCAAGTATATATTTGGCTCTATTCTTTCATTTTTAATTAAGATACACATACTCTGAGTACTCTGGACATTAAAAGAGCACAGACTGGAGTAATTTGGAGATGGGTTTTAAAAAGAAAGCTGATAGAAGGCTGATGTAACCTTGTTTGCAGTTGATCTCACCACAGTCCAGCACAAGCATTGTCAATATGAGATCAAGTCTGGCCTGCATAACTCACAATGTATTGTGTAAAAGTTAGAAACCTTCATTTATTTACTTTCCAGTCAAAATAACCATCACAAGTTATTCATTTTTCAGCATCAGAATAAATGCTGAATAGTTCTTTCTTCAACAACTATTTAAGTTTTAAAATTTTCTTTCAGTATTTAGTGTGTCTGCTCTTTACCTTTACTCCTCTTTTCAGGAGACATGCTTTCAGTTTTTCACAGAAATCTGCATTTTCTGCTTCTCACAGTACAAGTCCCAGACATATTCATGTCTAGGTGGAAAGTTGAGGTCAGTTATTCTGAGAAAACCAACAGCTTCTTTGTTTTATTTGCAATTTTTTTAGGTAACGTCTTCTTGACAGCTACACATCTTTTCAGACTCATACTGGTGAGTTGTGTTCTCACAGTGGGAGGACGGTGTCATGGTTGGCTCCTCCCAGTCCTGTCCATGTGTTCGTGTTTTGGTTTTGTAACTCCGCCCCTGATTGTATTCACCTGTCCCTCATTGTTACGTGTATTTAAGCCCTGTGTTTGTCCCTTGCGTTTGCCAGTCTTTGTATTGTATCATTGTATTGGTCTTTGTTTGAAGTCTGTTTGCTGGTCGCTCTGGTTTTTGTCATGTCTATCTCCCGTTCTGTACGTATCGGCTCATTGACCCTGGACTGTTATGACCACGACCCTGGATTTGCCCATAATAAATCTCGCTTATCTCAGCGTGTGCGTCCGCCTCCTCGCTCCCCCTTACAGAAAGACTGTCAAACGCAAGGGGCAAACACAGGGCTTAAATACACGTAACAATGAGGGACAGGTGAATACAATCAGGGGCGGAGTTACAAAACCAAAACACGAACACATGGACAGGACTGGGAGGAGCCAACCGTGACAGACGGACAGAAACACCTGTGGATATTTTCAGATCTGAAGCAAGAGTGGAGCTTTATTATATCCTATTTCTCAATAATGAAAGCTTTAAGTGCTGGTTATCTGATGGGGACAGTTTTGGTGGTCTACAAGTTCTTTCAGGTGTTTGTTCGGTGTCCCAATTTTTCCATTACATTGATCAATTTGTGAACCTCAGTTTTGGAAATTCGTCCATTTCCTGTGATTTTCCTTTGATCTTCCCCTTTTTTATGCAATTGGGTTATCATTAATCTAACCTCCTTTGTAGATGATTAATAAACTCTTAACAGATTATCAGTAACACATCAACAACATATTAGTGAAGTAGCACTAATGAAACATCTGAGTACACTGAAGTAAATATCTTTTAGATGTTCTGTTGATACATTACTTACATTAGGTAGTTGAAATGTTACTTCCATTACACAAAACCTAACCTTACCCAACCTCACCCAGAACCTATCCCTCACCCTGGCTCTAACCCCAACCTTAACCTCAACCCAAATCCTACTTCTTTGCTCCCTTTAGGGGTCGCCACAGCGGATCATCTGACTCCATTTTGTCCTATCCACTGCCTCCTCTACTTTTACACCAACCCATCTCCATGTCCACCTTCACTACATCCATAAACCTTCTCTGAGGTCTACCTCTTCTCCTTCTACCCGGCAACTCCATCTCCAACATTCTTTGACCAATATATCCACTATTCCTCCTCAACACATGTCCAAACCATCTCAACCTGGCCTCTCTGGCTTTATCTCCCAACTGCTCCACCTTCACTGTCCCTCTGACCTGCTCATTTCTAATCTTGTCCATCCTTGTCACTCCCAACGAAAATCTCAGCATCTTCATCTCCGGATGGTTGACCCAAGATATTTGAAGTCATCCACCTTTACGACCTCTACTCCTTGCATCTTCACCTTTCCACCTGCCTCCCTCTCATTCACACACATGTATTCCGTCTTGTCTCTACTGACCTTCATTCCTCTCCTCTCCAGTGCAAACCTCCACCTCTCCAGATTCTCTTCCACCTGCCCTCTACTCTCACCACAGATTACAATGTCATTTGCAAACATCATGGTCCATGGAGCCTCCTGCCAGACCTCATCTGTCAACCTTTCCATCACTATTGCAAACAAGAAGGGGCTCAAAGCTGATCCCTGATGCAACCCTACCTTCACCTTGAAACCATTTGTCACTCCAACTGCACACTCACTCACTATCGTCATACATGTCTTGCACCACCCTAACATACTTTTCAGCTACACCTGACTTCCTCATATGCCTTCTCTAGATCCACAAAGACACAATGTAGCTCCTTCTGACCTTCTCTGTACTTCTCTATCAACACTCTCAATGCAAAAATTGCATCTGTGGTACTCTTTCTGGGCATGAAACCAAACTGCTGCTCACTGACCTGAACCTCTCGCCTTAGCCTTGCTTCAACAACTCTTTCCCATACCTTCATGGTGTGGCTCATCAACTTTATACCTCTGTAGTTACTGCAGCTCTGCACATCACCCTTGTTCTTAAAAATGGGGACCAGTACACTGCTTCTCCACTCATCAGGCATCCTCTCACTCTCCAGGATTTTGTTAAACAACCTGGTTAAAAAGTCCACTGCCCTCTCTCCTAAACATCTCCATACCTCCACAGGTATGTCATCTGGACCAACTGCCTTTCCATTCTTCATCCTTTTTAAAGCTGCCCTCACTTCCACCTTACTAATTCTCTGCACTTCCTGATCCACTATCTCTCCCCCTGTTGTCCTCCTCTCTCTCTCGTTTTCCTCATTCATTAGTTCTTCAAAGTACTCCTTCCATCTACTCAACACTCTCTGTTCACTCACTAGTACATTTCCCTCTCTATCCTTTATCAGCCTAACCTGCTGTACATCCTTTCTAGCTCTATCTCTGTTTAGCCAAACGATACAAGTCCTTTACTCCTTCTTTACTATCCTGCCTCTCATACAGCTCATTATAGGCCTGAGCCTTTGCCTTTGCCACCATTCTTTTTGCTATGTGACTAGCCTCACAGTACTCCTGCCTACTTCCTTCATCTCTCTGGTTATCCCACTTTTTCTTAGCTGCCTTCTTCTTCTGAATACTCTCCTGGACTTCCTCATTCCACCACCAACTTTCCTTGTATTCTTTCCTCTGACCAGACGAAACACCCAACACATTTTTGCCAGTTTCTCTCACAACCTTAGCTGTAGTTTCCCAGTCCTCAGGTAGCTCCTCACTGCCCCCAAGGGCCTGTTGCAATTTTTCCCTGAACTGCCTGCAGCCATCCTCCTCCTTCAGCTTCCACCATCTAATCTTTGGCTCTGTCTTCACGCTCTTCCTCTTCTTTGTTTCTAATCTCATTCTACAGACAACCACCCTATGCTGCCTTGCTACACTTTCCCCTGGTACCACTTTACAATCTCCTTTCCCCTGGTACCACTTTACAATCTCAACCCAAATCCCACTCCTAATCCTAACTCTGGCCCTAACCTTAACCTCAACCCAAACCTAACCCTAACCCTCATATGTTTTTGACATGTTACAGTCCATTGAGTGTATGTTTTATCTAAAAAAGACCACTCAAAATAAAGTGCTACCAAAATATCTCCTGAAAAATAAATAACTTGTCCTAAGTGGCCATTTTGGCTGTAAATTAAACAAATGAAGGGCGGTCTCTGACTTTAGCACAGTACAGCAGCAAAAACCATCCTACATGAAGAGCAGAGGGAAAAATGCCAATATCTCAAATGAAATAATTTTTTACGTTGCAGAAACTCCTGCTCCTGCACAGCATGAGACATGATGAAAAGTTTGATTGCGTTCTTAAAGGAAATCAATAAGAGGTTCTCAGTATTCCACAACCCACTTTTCTTCCTAAGAAATGTCATTACTTTTTTTTTTTGGGGGGGGGGCTACAATTCCAGCAGAAGGGAGAGGGAAAAAAGGTAGGAGGAACAAAATGCGAGAAAGAGAAGAGCAAGTGAGGAGAACAGGTGTGGCACTGAAACATGGCCTCCTCGCTCTGCTTTATCTTCAGTGACAAACAGAGCGAGAGGAAGACAGAGAGACATGGAGTGTGTGTGAGAGGGAGGGAGTGGGGATGAGAGAAAAACAAACGAGTGTAAATGTAGAGTGTGAGGGGTGAGGTGTCCCGGGGGGACGAGCTGAAATAAGATCAGATGCACTCTTTCTCCTCCGCAATCCCTCCTTCCTGTGTTCCCTCAGACGCTCCTGTGTTAATGCACCGCTGCCTTTACCTCCTCTCTCCGCTACCTCGCTTCTCGGGGGAGGGTTGGGGGGGAGCAAGCTTTGCTTTGCTGATCGATTCGGGGGGTCCAATGGGACGTCCTGTCCAATCAATGAGTCTCAAACCGCACCCCACCCCTACGCCCACACCCCCACCCTCCAAACACCTAACCCCAGGGACACTGTGTGGGAATGCAGCAGGCAGAGGCTGTGTAAGTAATCTGTGTACTGAACAAATCACTCCCAGCCCTGCTCACCTCCCAATGATGGTCTGAAAATAGATTCCTTGAAGTGCATTCCAGCCCCCAGAGTGGGACCAGCATGAGGCCACATTTAACACAGCGAATGTGAGTGTTTATGTGTTTTAAAGGCCCGCGTGACAAAATATAATGGTCAGGGACTGATGAGGAAAGAGCACAGAGGTCAAAAAACTATTATGCTGAAAAATGTATGCATTAAATGTTCTCAGTTCAAACATGTACACCATTGCTGTAGTTCTCAGGAAAATATATATAATATCCATCCATCCATCCATCCATCCATTTTCTAAGCTGCTTCTCCGTCAGGGTTGCGGGGGGGTGCTGGAGCCTATCCCAGCAGTCTTCGGGCAGAAGGCAGGATACACCCTGGACAGGTTGCCAGTCCATCGCAGGGCAGACAAACAGACACAGACAGTCACTCACACATTCACACCCAGGGGCAATTCAGCATGTCCAATTGGCCTGACTGCATGTCTTTGGACTGTGGGAGGAAACCGACGCAGACACGGGGAGAACATGCAAACTCCACACAGAGAGGACCCCGGTCACCCGGCCAGGGAATCGAACCCAGGCCCTCCTCACTGTGGGGCGACAGCGCTACCCACCACACCACCGTGCCGCCCTATATATAATATAGTGGGTATAAATTTGCACCCACTCAGCACACAGTAATACTTATAGGTGCCACAATTGGCCACTCCCAGTCCTGTCGTTTGTTTTGGTTTAGCCCCCTCGTTTTATGACTCTGCCCCTGATTCTCTCCACCTGTTTTCCACCTGTCCCTCATTTTCCCTGTGTATTTAAGCCCTTTGTTTGCTCCTAGTGTTTGCTGGTCTTTGTTGATTGTACTGGTGTTGTTCGTACTGGTCTATGTACAGTTGTTGGTTCTGTTTTATGCTGGTTTGTCATGTCTGTCCCCCAATCTATCCATGCTGGATCTATGATCCTGGACCATCTTGACTATGACCCTGGATTTGCCCACAATAAACGTTGCTTATCTCCACATATGTGTCCACCTCCTCGCTCCCCGTTACAATAGGGGCAGATTTACTAAAGAGGCACTAAATACTAGACTAAACAGTCTACCGACACTTTGTGCTGGTCGGGACAGACAATTTAGCAGGTGATCTACTAAGAAATCAATGAACACAGGGATGATACAATGAAGGGATGATACCATGATTTTACTGACATGTTTTGAAACATCATGAAAAATAATTTTTGGAGTTTTGTGCTGAGTGCCTTTGGAAACTGAGTGACATTGAAAATTCCTGTTTAATTACATTGAGTGCAGTCAGGTCGTTTGGGATTTTTATGATTTTGAGGGTAACTTCTTAGCATATGCAGTGCATCAAAGAATGGCAGTGACATTTGTGTCATATGCCCACATAAACCACAGAAGCCAGAGTGTGCAGGAATAATCAAATCAGGACTAGCTTTAGTAAAGGATTGCAGGGATTGCAAAGTGAAAGAATCTCAGTATGAGCTTTTAACAATCATTTGGAAAAGAAAACAAATTCTTATTTAGATAAAAGCTGATATCTGATAGTCCTGTAAAATATACAAGTGTATATATATATATATATATATATATATATATATATATATATATATATATATATAAAACAAAAAAATCTGTAGAAAACACTTTTTCTATAAGAAGGATAATGTTGCATGGCAGGCATTAAAAGTGTTTTTTAATTGAATATGAGAAAGTAAATAATTCTGAACAATTTTCTCTCTGAGCACAAACAATGGCAGCCATGTTAGTGCTATAAATGCAAGCTTTTCACAGGCGTACAGTTAGTGTGTGCTTTAGTGAGGTTTTGGTAAATCAGAGTCGGTACTTCATTATAATAATCTCTTCCTGTATTTTGTGATTTGAGAAAACTCAATATATAAATGCACATGCAATGAGGCAAAAGCGTAAGACTGCAGCACCTGCCCCTTTGATTTCATTAAGAGTGCTATAACAATGTGGGACAATGTGTTTATTCAGTAAATTACAACAGCCACTTTTTCATTTCAGAATGTTTGTGATGGTGCAAAACGTTAGTACATTTGCCCCACAGTCCTTTACAAAAAATTTACTACCCTACTTTACCTCTATAGCACTGCTTTTCACAGAGCTGACATTAGCCAACCTTACCTAATTCTAGTTAACCTGTCAGTTTAGAAAATCATGCGCATATAAAATCTTTATTGATATAGTGGTGATTTCCACAGAAACAAATAAACCAATTAAAATGGGCTATTAATTAGTATATGGATTTAACCAATCAGATTGTGCTCTGTAAAATGTGTGGGTGATGCTTTTCTTCTCCATGACCTGTGAGCAGTCTTTGAATAAAACAATATGCCAGTTTTCACAAAAACTCATTACTAGGAGGCAGTTCATGGAAACAACCCTGTAAACCAAGCTACACCAGTGGTGTACATAATTTCCACATAAATACACTGTAATACCTAAACACAATTGTTCATTTAAAATGTTCACATTTACTTTAAAATGAATTACGTAATTAATAATGAACTTATATTCAATTCGGATATCAAAAAAACATGTTATTTGACCAGAGTTGCCTGAACTTTTGCATATGTCTGTATATCCAACACAAATTAAGGATCGACTGTGCCAGACAGCGTCGGGATGGGATTTGTTTTCAGATCAGGAGTGGTTTCAGACTGAACATGCAGGCCAGCCCACTAACTGTATTTCTCCTGGTACACACACACAAACACACACACACACACGCATGCACACACTCTTCATTTCTTACTTTAATTTATTATTTATATGCTACACTGAGATGGTGGCTAGCAGGCATCTGAATACACTGAAGTAAATGTCATGTAGATGTTCTGTTGACACATTACTTACATTAAGTACATGTATTGTTAATATGTTACTTCTATTACACAAAACCTAACCTTACCCAACCTCACCCAACACTTAGCCCTAACCCTGGCCCTAATCCTAACCCCAACCTTGACCTGAACCCAGAGCCTAACCCTAACCCTAACAGTCATATGTTTTTGACATGTTACTGAGAGTCTGTTGACTGTGTTTGTTACATCTAAAAGGGCCACTGAAAATAATGTCAGAAAATCGGTGCTGCAGAAAAAAGTACTATTGTGCTAAATTTACGATCTGGTTTAACTCCTTATTTACTACAGATATACACTGGGATGTAACATTTATAGTTTGTCTGAGCGTTCCTCTATGTACATGAGTAAGTTTATTCATTAGCTCACAATAACTGGCCCAAAACTCTGCCAACCAACCCATAATTACCCAGTACCCATCCCACCACTGGTGTCAGATCACTAATGACGAGACATGTACGAATATTTAGGGGAATATTTAAGGGTGAAAAAAAAGTGGGTATGCATCAGTTCTTACCAGGACCTACTAGCAAAAAAACAGCTATGTTGGGACTCTTGACTGATAAAGGCTTTTATGTTTTTTTTTTTTTATTAAAATTTTGCTGGTCAATTAGAAGATGCTAACATGCCAGCAATCCCTGTCTTTCTAGGAGAGGAAGAGAGGAAAGAAGGATGTTGATATGATGAGAAAGTGAGGGAAGGATGAGGGATAAGGATGTGTGGTGAGGAGAGAGAGAGAGAGAGAGAGAGAGAGAGAGAGAGAGAGAAAGAGAGAGAGAGCAAGCGAGAGCAAGCAAGAGAGAGAGAGCACGAGAGAGAGAGAGAGAGAGAGAGAGAGAGAGAGAGACAGAGAGGGGGTGAGAGACACTCCCCTAAGGGTGGCATTAATAATTAACAGTCCTTTAATTAAATCTGTAAATGAAAAGATGACCCCCACAACAAGGTTTTAGGGCAGAGGCACAGGGATCAGAAAATGACTACAAACAAGAAAAAATAGAGCAACAGAGAAGACAACCTCATTTCTATTGACCTTTACATCTCCAACTCCACAGGGCCTCACACACGAACACACACACACGCACCCACACACACACACGCACTCGTGTGTGTGTGTGTGTGTCTTTGTGTATGGAACATTTGAACTCTGCCTGTATGATTAAAAAGAAAGCCTGGCTCTGTAAAAGTTAAAGCGAGCAGCATGTCTGTGGGGGGGAGGAGAGAGACGTGAGTGGTGGACATGTTGGCTGAGGAACAAGCAGAGAAGTGAGAAAGACCCGGCCAGCGGCTCACCTGGTAAAAGCACTCAGGACGCACCGCGGGGACTCCTGTTTGAGCAGCAGCTGTGCTGTGTGCTGTCTGAAAGTGGCCGTGTACCCGCTGGGATGAAGTGAGGGATGGACTGAGAGAAAGCAGATCTATCTCTTCTTCTCTTCCAAGCCATGTGCTTCTGCTCACTGTACTGTCAGTAAGGAATAAATTAGCAGTTTAGAATCTTGTTGGTAGGGCTTGGAGTCAAACCCAGAAAGAGACAGTTCTCCAATTCCAATCATTTGGGAATGAAGAATCAAGTCGGTGCAGTGATGTTTATTTTTGCCAATATGTACATGTACACAGAGGGCCAGATGTACATAAATGCACAGGTGCAGCACAAAATCGACCCACAGTGCATCTGAATTTGCCGTTAGATTTTAGCAGTTAGCAGTTAGCAGTTAGACTCCAGCTTATCAGCCTATTGTAGTCTTGCCCATAAATGTTTGGTCATGAGGTCTAGGCTTCAAAAAACACAGTGATATACAAGCCCAAATCATCACATGGATGGGTGCCCAAGCCACTAGAAGGCCCAAATGAGCAATAACAAGAAAATTTGAACAAGCTTTCTGGTTTTTCAATTAATGAGTTAAAGAAAAAAGTTGCCTGATCTTTGTTAGTAATCTGCAAATTGTCTACTTCCTTGCATAAAGTCATCAAAGGTAAGATATAAATGGGGAAAATCATGCTCCAAAATCATTTTTTAAATACATTTCTCTAAACAAGCCCTTCATTTGTAAAGCCTACAAGCTGCATGCAAAAAAGAATGTTGAGGCCTCCTGGATCCTACAGGTGGCAAAGAGAGAGCTGAGCTGCTCATTTTACCCTGTGCAATTTTCATTTGTCGTTGGAGCTACCATGTCATGCAATGGATGTTCTGGCTTCATCATCTCTTTCAAAAGGAAAATGGCTCATCCTTGTAGTGATAAAACTGGTAGAAGTAGTGTGTCTTGCCCTGAGATCATTTTCAGGGCCCTGTACTGCACCCTTTCTAGCTTCTCCGCTTGACCTCTGGAACATCATACCATAAGAACATGACCATATTCCAAGATGGATCCTAATAAGAGCAAGGAAAACTGTAAGAAAAATCCAATTTCCAATGACATACGAGTTCTTTCCAGGACTCTTAGTGGGTAAAAACGCTTAGATGGCTGTCTGACCATGACCTTCACCTGGCATGAGTGAGAAAGGGTCAACAAGTCATCCTAAATAACGGGTATCCAAAACCACAGGCACCTCATCTCCAACCAGTCATGAGGGAGATATTCTGCTGTCACAGTCTAGACAGCCTGTCTGAAAAATGCATCCCTCCACAGAACACAAAACAAGAGTTTGGACAAAGCAGAAACAAAGAAAAATGTGAAACTTTGCAGTAGCATATTGTTTTATGATCAAGCAATGTTGTCAATGCTGAAATATTGAACCTCTTACCAAAAGGATTGGATGAGGAGAATGAGATACAGTTTAGCCAGCCCCCATTAGCCATCTAACTTAATTTATCTAGTATTAGCTCTCCAAATTACCCAAATTAAGAGTTTAGCTACCATTATGTTCAAATTGACAAAACATTAATCTGGTGCCATTAAGTCCATGATCCACGCTAAGCAGAGATGAAGTGACATAGATAAGGGCATTTCATTTCACACACAGCTTTAGCGCAGAGGATGTTTTTTTCTGTATTATTGCTTGGCTGGAGATGAAGTGGAAGAAACTCCACCATCACCATGCACATACTAAAATGTCAATATGTGTCTTGTCTTTCATACTATCAACCATAATCATTTATGTGTTTCATTGTTATTGTTTATTTCACTAGACCTCCTTCCTCCCTCAGGAAGATTATTGTGTCGATTCCCATCACTTGGAATCAGAATCAACTTCAACATATGGAATCAGAAAAAATACAATATTTCATGCTTTTACTCCGTGCATCCAAGAACCACCTACTTTGAGAGAAAGAGGATATTTGTTAGACACACACACCAACCAGTCAAAAACTTTTGTTTAACTGTGAACAGCACCAAAAACATGATAAAAAACACAGACCTCTGTGGCACAAAGCAATGGCCACCAAGAAGTGACGTGGCAAAGCTCGAATAACTTTTAAAGACCAAATGCTGTGAAATTCAAAAATTGTTTTGCAGTCAAGTGTATATATCTTGTTCTGAAAGGTTCATTGTTGTTTACAGACCAGGCATCTGCTTGCTGTGGGTGAACAGTTACACTGTGAATCTTAATTAAAAAGTTGAGGTAACATAACTGAAAAATGTTGGAGTTACCCAAGCTGAAAAATTCTAAATAACTTAAAAATGAACAGTTGAGACAGTAATTTTGTCATTTTGAGTAAGATTAAAAATAATTTAAAAGTGTGGTGCACTTTTGGTATAGGTGCACTTTGTAGTTCTACAATTACAGACTGTAGTCCATCTGTTTCTCTGATACTTTGTTAGCCCCCTTTTACCCTGTTCTTCAGTGGTCAGGACCCCATGGACCCTATGGTTGTTGGATAATTTTCAGCACTGCAGTAACACTGATGTGATGGTGGTGTTAGTATGTGTTGCACTGTTCTGAATGGATCAGACACAGCAGTGCTGCTGGGTTTTTTTTAAACACCTCAGTGTCACTGCTGGACTGAGAATGGTCCACCAACCAAAAATATCCATCTGACAGTGAGCGTCCTGTGACCACTGATGAAGGACTAGAGGATGACCAACTGTGCAGCAGCAAACGAGCTATCGTCTCCGTCTTTGCATCTACAAGGTGGACAGACAAGGTAGGAATGTCAAATAGAGTGGACAGTGAGTGGACACAGTGTTTACTACATGTAATAGTCCTAGTTTTAGGCTGAGGCTGGGACTGTAAAGCTGGGAAACCTACTACAGCACAAAGGGGTACAATTCAGTTGGTCATTTGAGACAAGAATGAAAAGTAAATACAAAGTGGTAAATACCAAATTGAATCCATACTAACCTTGTTATCAAAACGCATCTGTGAAAACAGCACTTTTCACTCCCAGGCTTTCAAAACAAGGCCTGAAGCAATGTCATAGGCTCCCTCCCACACACACACACACACACACACACATTTGCTATATTCAAGCAGACAACAACTAGAGAGAGATGTGAAAATGTCATGTGCTTCATCAGAGTAATATTTCAGATGGAGGGATAATGTCACAACAGGGAGTGAATTGCCAAAGAAGTGGAAATATAGCCGCGTCAAAGTCCTGAAAGCATAGCAGAAACACATAACACAGTCTAACACACATTCATAACTCTCATTTATTACAACTCAAGCTGCACAATATATCGTTTTCAATAGTGGCCTTTGTAATGCTAATATTGCAGATTTCTGTAATATGTAAATAAGTCCTCTAACTATCAAAAAGCTTTGCATTCAGAGCTGTGAGCATCCCGACCAATCACAGTTCCAGATGGGTGTTGCTGTAGGTGCTCATGAGATCCAAGCAAAGTCAATTAATCTTGTCACATTTACTAATGCTAATTTACTAATGTGTTACTGTAGTACTTATCACGAATGAATTATTAGAATTATCATTGCAACAGCATGTTTGTTTACTATATCATGCAGCACTAGTAAACAGTCACCAGCCCTCCTATAGCTTTACCGCAAGTAAATATATTTCACTTGACATCCACACACATAGAAAAGCAAATGATCTGTTACTGAGAGTGACAGAGAACACATGCATTGGTACAACACGGCGCTAATACGGCGCTTTGGGGGCAGTCGTGGGCTGGAGGTTAGGGAACTGGCCCTGTGACCGGAAGGTTGCCCGTTCAATCCCCAGCGCCGACAGTCCATGACTGAGGTGTCCTTGAGCAAGACGCCTAACCCCCAGTTGCTCCCCGGGCGCCGTGGATAGGGCTGCCCACCGCTCCGGGCAAGTGTGCTCACTGCCCCCTAGTGTGTGTGTGGTGTTTCACTTGCATGGATGGGTTAAATGCGGAGATGGAATTTCCCCGGTTGTGGGATCAAAACATTATCACTTAATAGAACTGTCTGTTTTTGGCACAGAACAATGAGATATAAACTGCATTTATTGTATAAGGACTGCATGGAATAAATCACTACATTTGGCTCAGAGGGATATGATAATCTTAGCTAGCATGGCTCATGAAGCATAGTTTAATTGTGAGAAGCAAAATTTCTCAGTGTGATTGTCATCTCTTTAGGGTATGGTGTAATGTCAGTACTTAAAGCATTGTGCAAAATTCAGAGACCACCCTTCATTTATGTAATTTTCCAGTCCAAGTACAAGTAATTAATTTTTCAGCATCAGGAAAAAAGCAGAAAACATATTTAACAAAAGCATACTAAATCGAAATACCAAAATCTTCTGCAATTTCCATTCTTGCTTTTCTTTTTTCAGTGTACTCTGCAGGCTATTTTTCTACAACTTGAAGTTTTATATGTTTCAAGTAATCCCAAACACATTTAATAATGTTGAGGTTTGGACTCTGGGTTGCCATAGCATTATATGTGAGTATTTAGTGCTGTCAGTAGTTACCTGAGTGTGAAATATAATTATATGTAGTATTGTATTTAGAGCTGTTAGTCATCACCTGTGTGTGATATAGTATTGAATGTGAGTATTTAGAGCTGTTAGTCATCACCTGTGTGTGATGTAGTACTGAATGTGAGTATTTAGAGCTGTTAGTCATCACCTGTGTGTGATATAGTATTGAATGTGAGTATTTAGAGCTGTTAGTCATCACCTGTGTGTGATGTAGTATTGAATGTGAGTATTTAGAGCTGTTAGTCATCACCTGTGTGTGATATAGTATTGAATGTGAGTATTTAGAGCTGTTAGTCATCACCTGTGTGTGATGTAGTATTGAATGTGAGTATTTAGAGCTGTTAGTCATCACCTGTGTGTGATATAGTATTGAATGTGAGTATTTAGAGCTGTTAGTCATCACCTGTGTGTGATATAGTATTGAATGTGAGTATTTAGAGCTGTTAGTCATCACCTGTGTGTGATATAGTACTGAATGTGAGTATTTAGAGCTGTTAGTCATCACCTGTGTGTGATGTAGTATTGAATGTGAGTATTTAGAGCTGTTAGTCATCACCTGTGTGTGATGTAGTATTGAATGTGAGTATTTAGAGCTGTTAGTCATCACCTGTGTGTGATGTAGTATTGAATGTGAGTATTTAGAGCTGTTAGTCATCACCTGTGTGTGATATAGTATTGAATGTGAGTATTTAGAGCTGTTAGTCATCACCTGTGTGTGATGTAGTATTGAATGTGAGTATTTAGAGCTGTTAGTCATCACCTGTGTGTGATGTAGTATTGAATGTGAGTATTTAGAGCTGTTAGTCATCACCTGTGTGTGATGTAGTATTGAATGTGAGTATTTAGAGCTGTTAGTCATCACCTGTGTGTGATGTAGTATTGAATGTGAGTATTTAGAGCTGTTAGTCATCACCTGTGTGTGATATAGTATTGAATGTGAGTATTTAGAGCTGTTAGTCATCACCTGTGTGTGATGTAGTATTGAATGTGAGTATTTAGAGCTGTTAGTCATCACCTGTGTGTGATATAGTATTGAATGTGAGTATTTAGAGCTGTTAGTCATCACCTGTGTGTGATATAGTATTGAATGTGAGTATTTAGAGCTGTTAGTCATCACCTGTGTGTGATATAGTATTGAATGTGAGTATTTAGAGCTGTTAGTCATCACCTGTGTGTGATATAGTATTGAATGTGAGTATTTAGAGCTGTTAGTCATCACCTGTGTGTGATATAGTATTGAATGTGAGTATTTAGAGCTGTTAGTCATCACCTGTGTGTGATGTAGTATTGAATGTGAGTATTTAGAGCTGTTAGTCATCACCTGTGTGTGATATAGTATTGAATGTGAGTATTTAGAGCTGTTAGTCATCACCTGTGTGTGATGTAGTATTGAATGTGAGTATTTAGAGCTGTTAGTCATCACCTGTGTGTGATATAGTATTGAATGTATTTAGTGCAGTAATTGCATTTGTGGAATATAGACTACCGTGTCACTAGTTACCTGCATGAAATATAATATAAAACATCAGTATTTAGGTCTATGATATATAGTACCTCAGCAGTTTGCTCAGTGGAATGCAGTCTCAATGTCAGTAGTAAGCTCTGGGAGGTGTAATATAACCACAAGTAATTATGGGGGCTTCTATGTGATAGCAGTCCACTGGGCATGCGTGCAGTTTTTAAACGCTCGTAAAGAGGAAATTAATTTGAGATACAGCCTTCACTGCAGGATATTAATCTCTCACCTTCTCTAATCTTCCCTCATCACCACGGTGACGAGCCTAATCCAGTCCCATCACTGATAAATGCACATGGCCATTAAATAACACACACTAATGGAAATACAGTCTCTCTCTTTCTCTCTCTCTCTATGCTTTTCACTCTTTCTTAACCCTTCAGAGTCATAATTATTACCAGCAATAAAAGCATGTTGCAATATCTCACTTTTAACTCACTGACACAAGAAGAAATTCATTTTAAGTATGTAGTCTAAGTAGAAGAGTAAATATTTTATTGTTTAAATTCGCTGAAAACAGGATAAACAGGACTTTACAGCCTCCCTTCTTTTTATCCTCTGCACCGTCCTCTCTATTCTCTCCCTTAAACTACCCCTCCACTCCCACCATCCAATCACCCTCTTCATTCCACCCTCACCTATTAAACATCTCTGCCATCGCTTCTAAATGTGAGTATTAGCATAGATTAAACCCATTGCAGCTAAAGACTTGACCTTTGACCTCTGAGTAATATCAGCTCAGCCAATCAGAGGTCTCAGACCTTGGCCATTGCATTCAGCCTATTCTCCAGCATTTATGGAGTGACATTTATGATTCTCATCTGCTTTAGTCATCTGTCGTTATGTCTCCATTTGCAACAGATGCACTACTTAAAGGCAAGCTGGCTTTTGGCACTGTTCTCTCTGTGTGTGGCATCATTGGAAGCATGAGGCTTTGAAGTAATTTGCACAGAAGTTCAGCAGAAATAGAGGTTTTAAATTCTTAATGTCTTAAGGCAAGGAGCTAGTGTTTACTAGGTAAATATGTAGTATTTACAAGTAATTGGTGGTACATGCTTTGCATGTTGGTAATTATAGTACTTAGTAGCTAGTAACCAAGATAAGTGAGCCAGTGTGGTATATTCAAGCTCTACATATGTAAGTATATGTCAACAATTACTGCACATACATTTAGGCTAAGATTATGAAACTAAGCTTCACAATAAATGCTTATGTAGTGTACATTTTCATATGGTATGGCCTCTTGTTAGTGGGTTGTATTTGTTTTAAAGCCCCTCTCGCCCTTTTTAATGATGTTTGGGTGGAGTGAGGATTAAAGTCACAATTAGGGAGTCACAGCCTCCCAGACGCTGTGTAATAGTGCACTGCAGGTATGAACAGCAGCTACTGGTACTATAATTAGACATAGTATTTCTCACAACACGTTACTATGTTTTTACATAATCAACTAGCATTTTTATAGTATTTAGAGTATGATATAGCTTTTTACTAATAGTACTACATGTACATTATTAATGCATACTTATCAAAGTCAGGGTAGTTTTTGAGAAGAAGCCCCTGCACATAAATGCTAGTTTTAACATAATTTACTTTAATATTCAACATCCAGAGTACAGCTGCATGCAAAAGTTTGGCTGGCCCACACGAAGTATGTTTTGTTGATTTTCTAAGTAAAAAATATGTTAATATATCTTCTTATGCACATTTTAATGCACTATTATTGTTTATTTGGCACATTTTATATTTGATGTTGAACTAATAAACAGAGATAAACAGAAATTGGCCATTTTGCAAAAGAAAAATGCCACATTTCAGTTTGATAATTATATAGTGTTTTTCTGGGACCCAAAGATGCTTACAGATCACAATTAGTAGGAGAAGAATATACATATACATATACATAACAATATATAAACAGATGACACAGCAGAGACATGGCTACCAAATCACAGCACAGATGATGCACTGACATGGGCTATAATAGGTTAGGAAATCAACAAAACATATAATTTGGCCATTGTGGAATCTGCTATGATAGTGGAGTGGATAGTGGTGGAATCTGCTGTGTCAGTGGAGTGGTAGTGGTGGAATCTGCTATGATAGTGGAGTGGATAGTGGTGGAATCTGCTATGTCAGTGGAGTGGATAGTGGTGGAATCTACTATGTCAGTGGAGTGGTAGTGGTGGAATCTGCTATGATAGTGGCGTGGATAGTGGTGGAATCTGCTATGTCAGTGGAGTGGATAGTGGTGGAATCTGCTATGTCAGTGGAGTGGTAGTGGTGGAATCTGCTATGATAGTGAAGTGGATAGTGGTGGAATCTGTTATGTCAGTGGAGTGGATAGTGGTGGAATCTGCTATGATAGTGGAGTGGATAGTGGTGGAATCTGCTATGTCAGTGGAATGGGTAGTGGTGGGATCTGCTATATCACCATAGCAAATCCCACCTCTATCTATTCCGCCATCATAGCAGATTCCACCACTGTCCACTCCACCATCAAAGCAGATTCCATTACTACCCATTCCACCATCAAAGCAGATTCCATTACTACCCATTCCACCATCAAAGCAGATTCCATTACTACCCATTCCACCATCAAAGCAGATTCCATTACTACCCATTCCACCATCAAAGCAGATTCCATTACTACCCATTCCACCATCATAGCAGATTCCAACACTATCCATTCCACCATCATAGCAAATTCCACCACTACCCATTCCACCATCACGGCAGATCCCACCACTACCCATTCCACCATCATAGCAGATTCCACCACTACCCATTCCACCATCATAGCATGATTCCACCAATCTGCTTTGATGGTGGAGTGGACAGTGGTGGAATCTGCTATGATGGCGGAATAGATAGAGGTGGGATTTGCTATGATGGTGGAATGGGTAGTTGTGGAATCTTCTATGATGGTGGAATGGATAGTGGAGGAATCTGCTTTGATGGTGGAATGGGTAGTAATGGAATCTGCTATGATGGTGGAATGGATAGTGGTGGAATCTGCAGTTGAACGGGTTAATATCTAATAAGATTGATTCATTCATGGAGATTTTTAGAGAAATTAAATTAGGCCAAGCTCCCACAATATCATTTACTTCCTTCAGAGTTATACCCCAGTGACCTGACATCTGGCCATTTTCAGTTATGATCATAACATTTCCTAGGACATAAATGTTGTGTAAAGTTTTTAATTTGCATAAACATAGAGCAGAAGCAGAGGCTTTCAATTTACTTTTAATTCTTCTTGCTATCAAAATGTAGACTTTACATTAGAAATTACAACAACAACAGTCTGTAATACAGTTGGTTCCAACTAAGCATGTTTGACTCATGTTCATTCATTCACTTTACAAGAAAAATGTAATGACACTATGAATCTATAATAAGTTTTACCTCCTGCCAATTTGCACATAATTGACATACAAGCTGGAATCCACCCATTTTTAATTACATCCCAGCCACACCATCAGATGTCTCCAGGCCTAAATGTACTCTATGGTGTCTGGTGGATGGGTGAGTTAGAGAATGAAGGAGCGAATTTTTAGCTCATTTATTTTTACCAGACACATCTGGAGGCATACATCAACCTTTTCAATTTTCATCTGACAGAACTAGCCCACTCTCCTTTCCCCAAACTGAATTACAGCATGTTTAAGATTAGACTCATCTCTCATAGCACCCTAATAGTGCCGAATATTTAAAAAAAATCCAATCAAACCCAATTAACCTCCAATTAGCACAGTGTTAGGAGTGGTGTTAACGAGTGGGAGCTGCTAATTGGCCATGATTGCAGCGGGCTGGAATGATTGCTGTCCCATTAAAAAGTCATAAAGTTGTATGAGCTGAGCCGTCCCATCGGCCCAACTGACCTTCATACGGGGGTGGCAGCTTGCTGTGAGAGAGAGAGAGGGATAGAAAGAGCAAAACAGACTGGAAGGAGTGAAAAGGGGGTGGAATAAGCATCAAAGAAACATACTGCAGAGTTGAGGTTGAATCTTAAATTTAGAAGCTTTCATTTATATCGATGTACATGACATATTTGAAGATTACCAGCAAGTTTCATTGTGTTCATTCAGCATGCTGTGAAGTTCTTCTGAGCTAAAGATAAAACATGAAAATTTAAGAAATAATGTAACTGACTAGGCCTAATGGTTTTATAAACTGGTTACAGTGGTCTCACTTGTATAATTAACTAATTGACTGCCCACTCGGTGACAGCTTTGTAAAGCTCATGAAACGCAAAGAGAACCGACACGCTGCTCTAACAAGCTCCTCCAGGTGAAGAGCGGCATTCAACCGTCAATAGAGAGATACAGAAACTCTTCTGATGCAGTAGCATTAACATCTCTTATCTCTTATTGCAACAGTAGAACTGTGTTTAGTGTCTTTTAGTGTTTATGGGAAAGATTCATATCAGATTATATACCTTCAAAGTTGGACTTTCTCAGTAACACTTCAGATTAAGCAAAGTTTAAAAGATCCCTCAAGGACACTACCAATGAGAATCTTTAAAAAGAAAATAATATTCTTAAAAGGAGAAAATCTGATAAATCTATGTATTATGTGCATGTGTTCAGTTATTTTAATGTGTATTGTAGGTACATTAATTTTAGCATAAAAGAAAATAAAGATAAAGAAAGAAAGAAAGAAAGAAAGAAAGAAAGAAAGAAAGAAAGAAAGAAAGAAAGAAAGAAAGAAAGTACATCTAAGCTAGACTGTGCACACAGAATGAATCATGAAAATGTGGCTTTTTGTATAAGCACTGCATTACCACTAGTGCACCGCCTGGATAGTGATGCAGTCAAAGCCAGTGGCAGTTGCCAATAGGCCGACAGCTTTACCACCAGTCTGTCTGGGAATGTGCCTAAAAATATATATATATTTTAAGCAACTTTTAAGCAACTACTGCAAAGAAAACTTAAACTTGCTGGTAAATGCTGGTAAGAATTCCATTAAACTTAAGGAAATTAAAGAGGAACTCCTTGATTTTACTAAATTAATTATTAATAGTTGAAATCATTCAGAGTGGTTTGGTGACAAATGTGTCTTTCTAGAGTCCGAGAACCAGTGAACTTGATGTGTCTTGTACAATTTTATATGTCATGCTGTTAACGGTAAAACAGTACTAAATTTAAATAAAAAAAAACTTAAAAATTGAAACATTTTCATAGTTCCATCAGGGTGTACCTCTCCACCCTGATGGATATTATTGGGTGGGGGCTTTGTGTTGTTGGGTCAGGTGGTGTTGCGTCTCATGGTGTCAGCAAAACATATAACTTACATGAGTAACTGTATTCATCAGAGGAGCTGTGACAGAGCACAGTTGTTCGTTAACTGTTCAGAGTGGTGGTGAACTGTTCTGTACCTGGATGTGAAAATAAATGGAGAAAATACAGTAAACTGGTTAGCAGAGCACGTAGTTTGTCGTTAACACCACCAATTTCCATCTGGTCTGGGTTCTTCTGCACCGCTCTGGCGTGTTTAGTCTCTCTCTCAGCTCTGATTTCTTTAAGCTGCTGCTCATTTGTGCGTTCTGATTCAAACTGATATGGATTCTCTGCAATCTTTCAAAATATATAAGAAAACAAAACTGTAAACAAAAGCTGCTGCAGGCGTTAGCCATGTTGAGCGGCTATAGCTACAAGCGAGTTGAGAATGCAGTTTTGAGAGGAAACACAGAGGTAATCCTGGTGTGATAATTTATACTAAATATACGTTTTAAATATATGTATCACACAGCAATGTCTCAGGTATCAAGTAACTCATTTGTAACCATTTTGTTCAATAACTTAATGGGATGTAGCTTTTAGAGCCTTTTAAATGCCTCAGACGTCTGGTTCCTAGTACTGTAATGGTAAACAATTCTGACTCTGGAAAGTTCTCTAGAAAGATGTATTTCACACCAAACCACTCTGAATGATTTTGTTTACATTTAAACCATTGAATGATTATATAATTTAGCAAAATCTGTGGAGTGAACTTTCTCATACATACAAAATAATACATGATCTCAAATTAATAACACACTTTAAATGTACATATTTGGACATTTGCAGTTTGTGCACTTGCATCCGACTTCACATCAGTACTGATATAACACAGATTTTTAGGTTAGATATGATCCAGCCCTCTCTATTTTATATATTAAAATGTCTAGGCTTTAATTATATACTACACAGACTGCTTTGGCCCAGATTAATAAAAGTTTTAACTAGAACTTTTTCAGAGTCTGTCACACCAGCCTTCTAACAAAATCAGTCCCAACAATCGCAGCTCCTAGAATTTAGAAGTGAATCTAGAAAAAAGCCCAGTCATTTGAGTGTGCGTGTGTACACTGCCTAAGCCCCACCCCTTCTTTACTCATTTTACAGTGATATGCTACACCCAGATGCCTACCTTTGGTCATTGACAGTGGCTTCCATGAAAGACAGCAAATGAGAGACCATCAGAAAAGCCTGACGGGTGTAGAAGTGATGCAGCTTTCTTCATTTTTCATTTTCATGAAAATTTCATGCTACAGTAGCTGTAAAAGAACACACTTGTGAGCGGAGCCTGGTAAAGTCAGTTAGTTAATAAACTGAATCAGGTGTGCTACATAACAGAAAACAAGAACACCCAGAGCATGGGGGCTGCAGGGCTGGCACAGGGAAACACTGTTCCAAGCTCTGTGAGAGGGGAGAGAGATGGAAAGAGAAAGAGAAAGAGAAAGAGAAAGAGAGAGAGAGAGAGCGAGAGAGAATCAATGAGAGCAAGAGAGAAAGGCACAGGAGAGAAGAGAGACGCAGGTGAGCCGAGTTACTCCTAGCAAGGAATAAATGATCACAGCAAAGAAGTCACTTTTATCCACGAAGGTTTTTCTTCAATGGAGACTGAAGACTTACAGAAACTCTCAAGATGACCTTGATGACCACCTGAGGCTGCCTCTGCACAAAATGTTTGAGTGAAAGAGAGAGAGAGAGAGAGAGAGAGAGAGAGAGAGAGAGCGTGAGAGTGAGAGAGAGAGAGAGAGAGAGAGAGAGAGAGAGAGAGAGAGCGTGAGAGTGAGAGAGAAGGAAGAAGTGAAAGAAAATAGAAAATAGAGGATAGAAAGAGAAAAACAGAGAAAAGAAGAAAGTCAGGTAAAGGGAAGGAATGACAGCAAGAGATAGAGAGGAGGACATAGAAAGAAAGAATAAGAGAAGAAAGAGAGTGAGAGAGAGAGAAAGAAAGAAGAAATGAAAGGAAAAGGAGGAAAGAAAAATACAGAGAAAAGGAGAAAAACAAATAATGAGAAAGAAAGACAGCAAGAGAGAGAGAGAGAGAGAGAGAGAGAGAGAAAGAAAAAACAAAAGAGAAGACAGAAAGGCAGAAAGACAGAAAGAAAAAGAAAGCAGACAGAGAGAGACAGAAAGAAATAGACGCAAAAAGAGAGACAGCGAAAGAAAAAATGACAGCAGATCGAGAATGAGAATGAGAATGAGAGCGGCAGAGGAAAGAGAAAAGAGGACAGAAAAAGAGAGAAGAGATACAGAGAGGGGGAGAAAAGAAGGAAAGACAGAAAAGACAGAAAGGGAGAGAGTGGGAGAGAGAGAGAGAGAGAGAGAGAGAGAGAGAGAGAGAGAGAGAGATCAGGTGGTTGTGCGAGTAAGGCTGTTTACAGAAGGTCACAGATGAGATCAAGGCAATTTAGGGTTGGAAATGAGTGATGTCCTCTCTCATTTAGACACCACGGCAAACAGAGCCCCCCACACGCCAAACACTCTTCATCAACACACACACACACACACACACACTCTCAGAACATGCGCCTCACACGCCAACCCATCAGAGTCCAAACACACACTCACACACACCCCACAGGAGGCGGAGCTCCTCACATGCCAACCCTCATTCCTCAGTCAAAATACAGACACACACGCCCACACACACTTTATCTCTGAGAAGAAGGAGTTAGAGGCTTTAGAGAATTCCCTGTGAGCAGCAGTGATTTGGAAATGAAATCCAAAGTAACCCACTAGACTGTGTCTAATGTCCCCCGAGAGACAGAGAGAGAGAAAGTGAGAAAGAGAGAGAGACTTTGACTTTAAAATCTTTGATTGCTCCCCCAGTTACACACTAATAATAACCCCGCATCATTAATGAATTTGCTCGATAATTCCTCTTTCCTAGAATCTATAAAATTTTGACAAATAATCCCAAGTTTCAGATCAATTTTCAAACATCACAGCTCTTCAGACACCAATTGAAAATATTTCCAACTTGCTACATTTCTAAAAAATGAGTGTGGGAATTACACTCACAGTTAAAAAGGTCAGCTCAACTCAAAATGATATAGTACCTGATTACATGGCTTTTCTTGAGTTGACTCAACTTGAGGACACAGGAGTTCACACAACTCAAACTTCTCAGCTGAGTCAAAAGTTCTCTTAATGTTTTAGTTCTGCATCTCAGTTTGGTAAATAAAACAAAAGTTTTTTTTTTTTTTTACACTCAGCTTCCCCACTAGCCAGGACTCTTTCCATCACACAATCCTGCTAGACATTTGGGTATGCACTTACAGATGGTTATAGCAGTGCTGAGGCTCAAACTCATCACCTCCTGCTGGAGTGACAGCTTAGTCCATTGCACCACTCAGCAACACTTGAATCAACACAGATTTTGTGTCTACAAATGTTCAATACACTGGAGAAAATATTTGTTGTTTTAATGTTTTAATTAAGCACAGCATAATTTCATGTGGTACAGCTGTCTAAAACTCATCCCAACATCAGGAGATTGTGAGTTTGAATCCCAGTAATACTGTAGCTGCCCATATCTGGAAACTGAAGAGGAATATGCCAGATAAGACTGTGTGATAGAAGGAGCGCCAGCTGGTGGAGAAATTGAGTAAAAAATACGAATTCAGGCGCATTTAAGTGTGCAGACCTAGAAACAGTAGCTGGCAGAATTTTTGACTCATCTAAGAAGTTTGAGTTGTGTGAACTCTACTGTCCCCAAGTTGAGCCAACTCAAGAAAATCCTTGAAATCTGCTACTATATCATTTAAAGTTGAGCAGACTTCTTTTTACAGCACAGGGAGAAATTGGTTGGTTAGGTGCCTTGCTCAAGGGCACTTCAGTCCTTCAGTCAGCCAAAGGGATCAAACTGGCAACCTTCTGGTTACAGGGCTGGTTCCCTAACCTCCAGCCCACGACAGGCCCAGCAATGTAAATCTATGAGATTTGAGAGAAAGCTGCTTTAAATTGATTCTTTAGCTTCACACACCAAACCTGAAGTAGGAAACCTTGGTGTGATCTTAGACTCTGATCTCTGTTTTATCCTGCATATAAACGCAGTCACTACTACAGTAGCTTTTTATATTTTGAGAAATATCGTTCAGCATTTTGTATCTCAGAGTGATGCAGAGAAACTTCTTCATGCAGCTGTTACCGAGTTGATCACTGTAATGTTGTACTTACTGGACTTTCTAAAAAAGCAATACCTCTACAAGTTGTACAAAATGTGACAGCATGCAACAAAAACAAAACTGAGAGATCACATCACTCCCATTTTGAAAGAACTCCACTGTCTGCCTGTATCAGTCAGAGTTTTTAAAGCTCTGAATGACTCTAAAGAACCTGCTTTCATCATAGAATGTCTGCCTGTTTAAGTTCATGTGATCTTAGATGCGGACACTGACCTTCTGCAAACACCTTCAGTAAAATACAGAAAACATGCACAGCTATTATTAAAGTTATTATACTTTAAAGTGTGGAACTGAATTCCACCTTTTATCAGACAGTCAAGCTCAGTGCTGACTATTAAGAAGTACCTAAAAATGTATCTCTTTACATTTAGTAAACTTAATGCTTAATTAAAACTCATGTCTACACATGATTTCTTGTTTTACTTTTTAAGTTTATCACCTGTCTGTAAAGCACTTTGAGCTGCCACAGGCATGAAAAATGCTATTTATATAAAAAATAAAATACATTATTATTATTATTATTATTATCATTATTGTTATTATTAGGACTCATTTTAATGTGTAATCCAACTAACTTGGATTGAGCATGGAGAGCTCAGTTCATTCTTTCTGCTGAAACAGTCTTCACAGGGGAAACTTTTTGTGAGGGGTTTTAAGGTAACTGAAGAGCGTGGAGGTACATGGTCATTATTTTGCAAAATTCCTCTGTCCAGCATTTCTATAAAGACTGCCTGCTGCTTCACTAAATGACTGTGTAATTTGCAAAGAATGTGGTGTGTGCGTGTGCATGTGTGTTTCTTTTTGATGGAGTGTGAATGCCACGCTACACTTCGGTCATCAAAAGCGTCAACACACCCGCTGCTCTCACCCTCTCCTCTGTTCTTACGCCTCTTAACCACCTGCACTGGGGTGTGTGTGTGTGTGTGTGTTTGTGTGTTTGGTGTAGAGGAGAGAGGAGAAGCCAGCTGGCCAGATTACTCCACTAACAGTCCAGAACCAATGGCCAGTAAATTCTCCTCTCAGCTCCTTCACTGTCTACAGCACTCCACCTGGCCCTTCACCACACACACACACACACACACACACACACACACACACACACCCCTCACTCTTCAACACACTCACGCAGACACATAGACTCTACACACTTCACTAGTCAACACATACACAAAAACAGTCATCTCATCTCTTTCCTCAATAAACATACACACTTCACCTGTCTCTATCCTCAACATCCATACACACACACACACACAACAGATACGTTCTTGTCTGGTTTAGGTCTTACTTGACAGGCTGCTTACAATTTGCAATTGGAGTCTCCCTGCACAATATGTTGTCCCACAAGGCTCTGTTTTGGGGGCCTTAGTGTTTTACATTTATTTCCAGCTCCTTGGATACAAAATTCATAAACACAATGTGGCCATTGACTTGTATGTTGATGTTATTTAGCTATGTGTCAGCTCAGCTAAATTCAATGACAAGGAACCTCCTCCTGCTAAACTCTGATAAAAACAGAAGTATTGCTGTTGGGTCCTAAATCTGCTCAAAAAAAGGTTGCAGATTTTATGCTAGACCTTAATGTTTTTACAGTGCAACCAAGCCAGTGTTACAAATCTTTGGTGTAACACTGGATACTAGTTTTTTATTTAATTAAATTTTAATTACTTGCAAAACACTTCAATATGTTGAGAACTTAGTTCACGCTTGCATAACTACTAGACTACTGTAACGTGTTACTGGCTGATTGCCTTGCTGTATATGAGCTCCAACTAGTTCAGAATGTAGCAGCTGGTGTGCTTCTCAGGTGTTTAGCTGTATGTAAACCCAGATTTAAAAAAATAATGTCTTCATGGATAATGCATTTTTTTAAAGATTTTGTAACTAAAATGAAAAGTGCTATATAAAGATTTTTTTATTTTATTTTAACAGATACTACCCATGAAATATTTATCGTTAGGACCCCCAGCTGCTCAAGTTGATGTTCAGTTCAGATGTCATTTTCCAAATATGTGTTGAGATCAGGTTCAGAATGCATTGCTCGATACATTTATTAAAGTGTGATTTAAACTTAATTTTTGACAGCTGATTATTTTAATATATCATTCGTTTCTACTATGTTTTTATTTATCCATGATATAATAATCATGGATAAGTATAAAAATGTGGCAATTTCAGGCAGAATTTTGTCAGGCTCAGTTTGGGGTTGCTGTGTGTTGAGTGGGGGTGGGATTGCACAGAAAGTTCTTGGGCTTTATTCAGGTTCGGACCAAATTTGAGGCCCAATTACACTCTCAAAACCTCCTTTCTTCTTAATGTACCCTCCACCTCCCCTTCTCCTCTTCAAACACATACACCCATGTGTACACACAAATACACTCAGAGAGCAAATGGGTAAAATGAATTAGCTCCATGTGGAACCATTCCTGCTTTTCTCTCCTGCTACCTCACACAAGCTCATTAGAACTACTGTGATATTAAATGCACACACACACACACTCCTGCACTTCTCTCGACCTTTAGATGGCCCACAGTCCCACAAGCAGCAGAAAGAGACAGTTATTAGAGTATCAGGTACTCAGAGGAGTGAAGGAGGAGGAGTTACAGTACTATATCTGTCTCAAAGTGGAAGAAAGGTCTTTAATAAAGATGTGACCTGGAAGATGACAGACTCAGCAGCTCATCCTTTCATTCCTGAAGAAAGCAGATTTGATATAAATGTGTATATGAGAATATGAAAGTGTGAGTACATGTAGGGCATTTTCTACGATGGAATTCAAGAAGTCAAAAGGTTGTACTGTACTAAAGCAATATACTAAAGGTGGCACTGTGTCTAAAGGCAGCAGTATAGGCAGCATTATTCTAAAAGCAGTAGTGTACTAAAGATGAAAGTGTACTACAAGGGGTAGTGTATTAAAGAAAACAGGAAAATAAAGGCAGCAGTGTGCTAAAGGCATCAGGCTACTAAGGGCAACAGGGTATTAAAGGCAGCAGAGTACTAAAGGAAAAAGTGTGTTAAAGACAGGACTAAAAACCCTTCCTTGTCGTGGCAGAAGGGCTTGTGAGGTCTAGGGATCTTCAGAGCTAAGTCGTCGGGAGCAATATGCTCCTGGTAGGGTCTCCCAGGGTGAACAGGTCTGAAGACCCAGACTAATGCGATTCAAAACCACACCATGCACAACAGACAGAAACAATCGTGTACCCTGCCCAGCAGAGGGTCACCGGGCCCTACCCCTGAAGCCAGGCTTGGGGGTAGCGTTCCTTTGTAAGCGCCTGGTGGCCAGGCAGCCCACATAACCTGGCCGAGCTTAGCCCGAAGAGGCAACGTGGGGAGACCATGTCGGCCCACCACCCGCAAGATCCAGCATGGGGGAGTGGTGCAGTTCCGTATAGGCAGTGGGAGATTGCAGGGAGGCCCTTGGTGGCCTATGCCCCTGCAGCAGAAACTGGCTCTTGGTACGTGGAATGTAACCTCACCCGGGGGAAAGGAGCTGGAGCTTGTGCAGGAGGTTGAGAGGTACCAACCAGATATAGTTGGGCTCGCCTCCACCCACAGTGTCGACTCTGGAACCAAACTCCTGGATAGGGATGGGTCCCTCTCCTACTCAAGGGTTGCAAAGGGTGAGAGGTGCCGGGCATGTGTGGGGATACTCACAAGTCCCTGGCTGGCAGCTGCGCAGTTGGAGTTTGTCCCAGAGGACAAGGTGGTTGCCTCAATGTGAATTAAAATCACAGAGAGGAAAACTTTGACCGTGCTTATGCAACAGGTCATAGTATTTGGCCTTGATGGAGCGAGTGGTTCTGGAAAGGGTCCCGCCTACAGACTCCATAGTCTTACTGGAAGACTTCAATGCTCATGTTGGCAATGACTGGGAGACCTGGAGAGGCGTGATTGGGAAGAACGGCCTACCCGATCTAAACCCAAATGGTGAATTGTTATTGGACTTCTATGCCAGGCATGGACTGTTCATAATGAACACCAAGTTCGAACACAAGGATGTTCATAAGTGTACATGGTACCAGAGCTCCTTGGGTCAGAGGTCAATGTTCGAATTTGTTGTCATTTCATCTGACTTGGGACCATATGTTCTGGACACTCAGGTAAAGAGAGCTGCTGAGCTGTCAACTGATCACCATCTGGTGGTGAGTTCAATCAGATGGCATGGAAGACTGGGAAGAATAGTGAGGGTGTGCTGGGAACGACTGTCGGAGGCCCCTGTTCAGAATGATTTTAACTCCCACCTCTGGGAGAGCTTCTCTTATGTCCCAGGGGAGGTAGGGGATATGGAGTCTGAATGGATCCTGTTTAAAATCTCCATTGTGGAAGCTACCAGGCATAGTTGTGGCCAAAAGCTTGTGGGTGCGGGTTGGGGATGTAACCCACGAACCACATAGTGGACACTGGTGGTGAGGGAGGCCATCAAGCTTGAGAAAGAGGCCTTTAGGGACTGGTTGGCCCGAAGGACTCCCGATTCAGCAGATAGGTACCAACAGGCAAAAAGTGTTGTAGCCGCAATGGTGGCAGAAACAAAATCCAGGGCATGGGAGGAGTTTGGTGAGGCCATGGAAAAAGACTTTCATTTGGCCTCAAGGAGGTTCTGAACAACTGTCTGGCGACTCAGGAGTAGTCGGGGTGGCTGCACACCAAGCTGAATTCAGCAAGGGTGGAGAAACTCTGACTTCAAATGAGGATATTGTCGGTCTGTGGAAGGAGCACTTTGAGGAACTCCTTAATCCGGGAGACGTGCCTCCCTCTCGGGAGTCAGGGCCAGAGGCTTCTGGTGTGTCAAGTTTCATTTCCCAAGTGGAGGTCACTGAGGTAGCTGGTAATCTCCTCAGTGGCAAGGCACCAGGGGTGGATGAGATTCGTCCAGAGATGCTTAAGCCTCTGGATATTGTGGGACTGTCATGGCTAACATGCCTCTGCAATATTGCATGGATCTCAGGAACAGTACCCTTGGACTGGCAGACTGGGGTGGTGGTCCCTATTTTTACAAAGGGGGACTGGAGGGTGTGTGCCAACTATTGGGGTATCACACTGCTCAGGTTCCCTGGGAAAGTCTATGCCAAGGTGCTGGAAATGAGACTCCGACCAATAGTTGAACCTCAGATTGAGGAGGAACTTTGTGGATTCTGTCCCGGCCATGGAACGATGGACCAGCTTTACACCCTCTCACAGATTGTGCATGGGAGTTTGCCAATCCAGTCTACATGTGCTTTGTCAACGTGGAGAAGGCTTATGACCGTGTTCCCCGAAATATCTTGTGGGAGGTCCTCTGGGAGTATGAGGTGCCAGGGCTACTACTCCGGGCCATTCAACCTCTGTGTTCCCAGAGTAAGAGCTGCGTTCGTACACTCAGCATTAAGTCAGACTCTTTCAGTGTTAGCATTAGACTCCGCCAGGGTTGTGCCCTGTCTCCACTCCTGATCGTGATATTCATGAACAGAGTGTCAGGGCATAGCCAGGGAAAAGGAGGGCATTATGTGTGGAGGCCTGAGGGTGGCGTCTCTGCTATTTGCAGATGATGTTGTTCTCTTGGCTGAATCACATGGATGCCTCCAGCACTTGCTGTGGTACTGTGTTAAACTCAGCAATATGCTAAAGACAGCAGGATACTAAAGGTGGTACTGTATTATATGCAGCCATATGCTAAAGACAGTAGGATACTAAAGGTGGTGCTGCATTATATGCAGAAATATGCTAAAAGCAGTAGGGTACTAAAGGTGGTACTGTACTAAAGGCAGCAATATGCTAAAGGCAGTAGGGTACTAAAGGTGGTGCTGCATTATATGCAGAAATATGCTAAAAGCAGTAGGGTACTAAAGGTGGTATTGTACTAAAGGCAGCAATGTGCTAAAGGCAGTAGGGTACTAAAGGTGGTGCTGCATTATATGCAGAAATATGCTAAAAGCAGTAGGGTACTAAAGGTGGTATTGTACTAAAGGCAGCAATGTGCTAAAGGCAGTAGGGTACTAAAGGTGGTACTGTACTAAAGGCAGCAATATACTAAAGGCAGTAGGGTACTAAAGGTGGTTCTGTACTAAAGGCAGCAATATGCTAATGTACAGCACTGAAAATGTGTGTATCAACATTCTGAATGTTTCTGACACAAAAGTGTGCAAACCAGCTCAAATATGGAATGTGATATGTAAGCTTTACCTGACACATATTTTACAGTGTCTTCTGCTCACAGCCTGAAGTGTGTACCAAAACAAATTAACGCTCTCACATGCACACACACGCACATACACACACGTACACACATGTACACACACACACACACACACAATTATTAATACCAGGCTTATAATGAGAGAATGAGATCCACCCATGTTAGCACAAAAATTCATAATTACAGTCTCTCAGGAATGAAATGAGAGAGTGAGAGAGAGAGAGAGAGAGAGGGAGGGAGAGAGAGAAATCTGAGGAAGTGGTGAGAGAGAGAATAAAATAAGAAAGAGCAGCAAGCAGGGGGCAATGGAGGGGGGTTGGGGGGGGCAAGGACAGGGAATGAAAAATGTAAAGGAAAATATGAGATGAATAAAAGAAAGAATTTAAACCATAGGATGAAAAACACAGCAGGGGTTCACCAAGTGGAGAGTGTCTGTGTGGAAGCTGTAAAATCTCTCATCTATTATCACTATCTGGATGGTTACCCCAGCGGGGGTCAGCAGGGGTAACATGGCCCCCAGCAGAGCTCAACATTTCACACACCAACCATTTCCTCGCAGCAGGGGGGCTTTCCCTTACACTCTCTCACCCCAGCACACACAGACAGACAGACAGACAGACAAAGACACACACACACTCCACCTTTAATATCACCCAGCTCTTTAATAGCTCTTATTAGAACACAGCAAGACAGAGGAAATGAGAGAAGACAACCCACCAGGTCTGCAAATTAAAACTCTCCCTCTACCTCTCTCTCTCTCTACCCATACTCTCTCCTTCTCCCTCTTTCTCCTCTTTTCTCTTCATCCTCACTTTCTTCATCTCTTGCATTCGTTGTCACCCTCTCTAACCTCAGTCTTTCTCTCTTTGACCTCACTCTCTATGTCTCTCCATTTCTCTTGTACCTCCCCATTTCTATCTTTAACCTTCTTCTGTCCATCTCTTTCTATCCTTCTTTTTACCCTCTCTCAACTCTCACTCACTCCATTTTTCCATGTCTCTTTTGTCTCATTTTCCCTATTTCTCTTTTTACTCTCAATCTCTCCATCTCACTGTTTCTCCTCAATCTCCCAATTTCTCTTTCCTCTCACTCTCTCCATGTCCATTTATCTCCTCATTCTCCTGATTTCAACCTTTCCTCTCACTCTCTTCATGTCTCTTTTCTTCATTCTCCCCATTTCTCTTTCCTCTCACTCTCTTCATGTCTCTTTTCTTCATTCTCCCCATTTCTCTTTCCCCTCACTCTCTCCATGTCTCTTTTTCTCATCATTCTCCCCATTTCTCTTTCCTCTCACTCTCTTCATGTCTCTTTTTCTCATCATTCTCCCCATTTCTCTTTCCTCTCACTCTCTTCATGTCTCTTTTCTTCATTCTCCCCATTTCTCTTTCCTCTCACTCTCTTCATGTCTCTTTTCTTCATTCTCCCCATTTCTCTTTCCTCTCACTCTCTTCATGTCTCTTTTTCTCATCATTCTCCCCATTTCTCTTTCTTCTCACTCTCTTCATGTCTCTTTTCTTCATTCTCCCCATTTCTCTTTCCTCTCACTCTCTTCATGTCTCTTTTCTTCATTCTCCCCATTTCTCTTTCCCCTCACTCTCTCCATGTCTCTTTTTCTCATCATTCTCCCCATTTCTCTTTCCTCTCACTCTCTTCATGTCTCTTTTTCTCATCATTCTCCCCATTTCTCTTTCCTCTCACTCTCTTCATGTCTCTTTTCTTCATTCTCCCCATTTCTCTTTCCTCTCACTCTCTTCATGTCTCTTTTCTTCATTCTCCCCATTTCTCTTTCCTCTCACTCTCTTCATGTCTCTTTTTCTCATCATTCTCCCCATTTCTCTTTCCTCTCACTCTCTTCATGTCTCTTTTCTTCATTCTCCCCATTTCTCTTTCCTCTCACTCTCTCCATGTCTCTTTTTCTCATCATTCTCCCGATTTCTACCTTTCCCCTCACTCTCTTCATGTCTCTTTTCTTCATTCTCCCCATTTCTCTTTCCTCTCACTCTCTCCATGTCTCTTTTTCTCATCATTCTCCCCATTTCTCTTTCCTCTCACTCTCTTCATGTCTCTTTTCTTCATTCTCCCCATTTCTCTTTCCTCTCACTCTCTCCATGTCTCTTTTTCTCATCATTCTCCCGATTTCTACCTTTCCCCTCACTCTCTTCATGTCTCTTTTCTTCATTCTCCCCATTTCTCTTTCCTCTCACTCTCTCCATGTCTCTTTTTCTCATCATTCTCCCCATTTCTCTTTCCTCTCACTCTCTCCAAGTCTCTTTTTCTCCTCATTCTCCCTGTGGTAATGTGGGTCGTGTGGAAAAGAGGTACCTCGGCAAACAGTGAGTGGTGGTAAATAAGCTTCCTCGAACCAGATTTGGGGTTCCAAAAGGTGAATGATTTATTGTGCATCCAAAAAAAACCCCAAAAAAAAACTATACAAACACAAAACAAACAACGACAATACACTATATACAATTTGGCTTGGAGGTAAGTTCGGCTCTTAGTGGCTTGATGCTACAACTGTTTAAAAAGAGTTTAAAAAGGTAGATCATCACATATATTCATATAACCGGTTTGAGTGATGGACATGCATGCGTTCAGATGTTACAGGTAAGTATAGCACGTTTGTTCACATTAAAATGTCATAATAAATGTTTTACTTTAATTGGTATACTGGACCCCCCCTGCACCAGCCTTGTCCTCAAGTACACTTGGGGGCTTTAAAGGCTGGGTGACCCGCGCGCTGCCCCTCCTGAAAAGGACACAGGTAAGTACCCGGGTCAAGTTCATTGTTTAAATGTCTTTTTAGAAAAAGTGTCTTTGGGCAAATGTTTCAGTGGTGTGTAAGCTAGTGGTGTGTAAGGTGACCTTACATCATCACACTCCCCATTTCTCTCTTTACCCTCACTCTCTTCATGACTCAATCTTTCTTTCACTTATACTTACTCTCTCTCTTTTTAATCATATCTTTATCTCTTTATCCTTAATCTCTCTTTATCCTACTTCCATCCACGTCTGATTTTTTCTGTATCCTCACTTCATCACTTTTCTTTACCTTCACTCTCTCCATTTCTTTTTCTCTCCATCTTCATACTCTCATCTCTCTTTTACTTCACTTTCTCTCTATTTTATTCTCTTTAATCAGAATCAAGATACTTCATTGATCCCAGATGGAAATTGCAGTTATTACAGTTGCAACCATTTATGTAAAAGAATAAACACTTGTCCTTACTCTCTCCCTCTCTCTCCCTTTCTCCTTCTCTACATTTATTTCTCCCTTATTATCAGACTTTATAGCACAATTTAACACATTGTCTTGGGCAAAAACAGACTGACAGAAAATAACAGGGTAAGTGAAGCAGAGTAGATGCAGACAGGAGCAGATAGAAAACTAAAGGATTAAAGGATGTTTTCTCTCTCTCTCTTTCTGTGTGTGTGAGAGAGATGGTGAAATAACATGTAAGCAGGGATGAATAAGACATGGCAGTGTATAAACTAGAATAACTGAAATTACACTGTCTGAATGACATGACCTGCTCATAGCATAGTGCTGCTGGCTCGGTGAACGTTCGGAAAACTAGTAGGAATGCTAATGATGAACACAAACGCCTGTATCCATTTGCCTGTACTGTAATCATAGTGACCTTTTCTGGTCTCCACTTTACACTGATGCTACAGTATGTCGCAAGAACAGCACTACCAACATGCTTCATGTCAGGGCATGAAGGCGACTTTATTATTAGCCAGCTTGTTAAAAAATAGCAAAAACAACCATTATCTGACCATGAGCAAGATGACCTCTCACCACAGTGCTGCTTTGAAGTTGACATTGCTGACTTTAATCTGACACTGATGTGTGCTGATCATTACAGTGACCTCAGAAACTTCAGGACAGGCAAATGTGAAACATTTCAACCAGCCAATTGTCTTTGCTTTCGATAAATACATGCTGTTGACCCTTATTACTGTTGTTTTGTTGTACTGTTTAAATGCAACATAATTACACAGTTAGTTACATAATAAACAACATTTACATTCAGTTTACATTCTGTACTGAAAAGTTCCAAGTCTGCACTTCAACATGTATTCATTAGTTTGACTGACAAGAAGGGATTAAAATGTAGCTAAAATATAAAGGATTGGTTATCTTTCTCCAAAACCAAACTCTACACACAACAAGCTTCATCGCATTAAGAAAGAAAAAAAAAGAATCAATTATTTACAAAGGTAAATGTGATACGGCTAAAAGTAATCAGCTCCACTTACCGCAGAGGTGCACCATAGTCCATCTGCTTCTCTGCATACTTTGTTAGCCTCCTTTAACCCTGTTCTTCCATGATCAGGACCCCCACAGGACCACCACAGAGCAGGTATTATTTGAATGGATCATTCTCAGCACTGCAGTGACACTGACTCGTACGGTGGATCAGTGGATGTTGTAAGCAAAATTGTTTCATTTTACTGTAGGTACAGTTTTCCTAGGTACAGCGTCACTGGATCCTTTGAATTATGGGTTCAATACAAATCATTAAAGAACTGCTCTGGCAGTTTGAATAGCCATTATGTAATAGTGTTGAAATTTCATCGCATTGTGTTTTAATGTGTGATTCTGGATTGCTAGACTCTTTAAAAAGATGCTTCTTTAAGGATTATTTAGTAAATATGGTAGTTGTGGTTCATAGTGCTATATAAAACCATTAAACACTCAAAGAACCATTTGCAAGCTTTAACTGCTCTTTCCATGGTGGCAGTGTTCTTCAGATTGCTGGAGAATGTGCTTTATATGGTTCTATATAAAATGTTTTTGGAATTGCTTCACCAAAAAGGAGTTGTACTATTGTTATAAGCTTGACAATGTAACAATAGCAGAACCCTTTTCAGTACTGTATAGAACCATATACAATATATTCTCCAACAAGCTGAAAAAACATTTCACTGTAGAAATGGTTCTATATGCATGAAATGGCTCTATATAGAATGCATGGTTCTAAATAGATCCTTTCCCTTTACATTTTTGGGTGTGTAGTTTGTAGCATGTAACATTTTTTGTAAATTGCTATTTATTTCTGGGGCAGTTATAGGCTGGAGGTTAGGGAACCAGCCTCGTGATCAGAAGGTCACCGGTTTGATCCCCAGTGCTGACAGCACACGACTGAGGTGTCCTTGAGCAAGACACCTAACCCCCAACTGCTCCCGGGGTGCTGCGGATTGGCCTGCCCACCGCTCCGGGCAAGTGTGCTCATTGCCCCCTAGTGTGTGTGTGCTCACTAGAGTGTATGTGGTGTTTCACTTCACGGATGGGTTAAATGCGGAGGTGAAATTTCCCCGTTGTGGGACTAATAAGCGTCTCTTAATCTTAATTTTTGGCATAAAAATTGTTCCCTCGTCTGCATTCTGAGCAGTTTTGTGGTATTAAGATTCAAAGATTTTAAATTCTAAATAGCAAAACTGATACGTGGAACAAGTCTGTGTCAAACGTGAAAATGGCAGGCATCCTAAATGTCTTCTAAATGTAGAATATAAAAATCCTATCAAATTTTTACTTTTTTTTTTTTTTCTTTTTTTTACAGGTCCAATGCAGATAGAACCCTCTAATACTAACTTTCTCAATATAATTTTGGAGTTATAAGGTTACACCTGGCAAAACACGAAAAGAAACCATGATTTTCAAGGAACACAAACAGTTTGTTTTAAAGCATAAAATTAGTGTTAACAGAGTGTCTACATGTGGGAGTTTTTTTTTATTTAATGCATTTTATGCATACATTTATTTATTGTTTTAGGACAAATAATCTGCTAATTAATCCTGAATAATTTTTATTCCAAAAAAGGAACCATTAGTTTAAGTTTCCTTTAGATTAGACAGCAAGCAGCTACTGTAATAAACTGTCCCAGCAAGTAAGTAAAGGAGGTGAGTTTAAAGGCAGTATGAGGTTTTGTTTTATACCAGAAATGTTGACTCTGATGCACCAAAGCGTCTTATTTTGGGAGAAGAAAAAAAAAGCTGGATGAATGAATTAAGTTAATGTTTATGTTGTAAATAAGACCCCATTAATTCAAATGTTCACTATTTATTTTCCCTTAAGGCTTCATATTTAGAACATTTTAGACAGTAGAACTTTATAAAGAACTGCAAGAAGACAGTCAATGTTTCAGCAACATGTTTTTAAGTTTTATAAACTTTTTCTGCAGTCAATAAGCAGTGTGGCAACATGACAAAGAAGCTGAACCTCACTGGTCCTCTTGTGTGTACACAAAGTGCTGACTGGCTAGAACTTTATAGAACTAAGCTAGAATTTGACTTTGAAGACAGAACCTTTTTGGTTTCTAGATTAAGAGTCCGAAAATGCATTTACCTTTAAAAACATCTCACATAATGTTAAGCTAATGTGAATAACTCAATAATGACAAAAATGTCAGACAGAACCTTATAATTCCAAGGTGACAAAATAACCTGCTCAGACCCAGAGTCCCTAACATGGGCAGGACAGCACTACAGAGTGATGACATAACTTCAGATATCAGGATGTTTATATGAATCAGAGGCCCTTTTTCCCCCACAAAGTGGTGTCCAGACACGGGCCTATGTCTTTGCTCAGCACTGTATATTGCAGAAACATTGAAATAATGTCTTCATCCTGTAAAAATAGAACAGAACACTGAGGCAAGACTATAACCTAAGAAGAAAAATCTCTGACAGTCATTCAGATCCGGGCCAGAGCAGGACTGATGTTACTGACAAACACTAGGGATCAATAAACACCCAAATCTTTTCTGTAAATACATCCACAAACCTTCACCCAGCTCACTTAAACTGCATCCAGGTCTCCATTGAGGTTGTGTAGACTTGTCAATATGGTACAGTATGAGTTACTGTGAGCTATAAAAATGAACAAAACTGCATCATGTAGCTGCAGGCTGCAGTCATTTTAGACTACAGGAGTGTTGTGCCAAATATAGCCAATATACTTCCCTGCATCCTCCTAAAGTGCTTTTTAATCCTGCATTCTTGGAGCAACACATTCTGCCACTGCTGTTCACATATTGAAATAGCTGCAATGGCCAGCAATGCTGAAATGTGTGTGTTATATTAACCAGCAGCAGATTCATTCTGAATTTGAAAAGGCTAGTCTCTACCTGCTCCGTGAACCTTATTAGCTAGGCAATTGCAAACACCCCCACTCCCACCCCAGCAACACACATACTACCCCAAAGATACACATAGTTGTGACATTCACAGTTTGTATGTTTGTTCTTGTGTTTATATTTTGGGTTTAAATGTTGTCTGCCCAGAGTAACCAGCCCAGAGTTACTAAGAATAGATGAATTTAGAAGACGAAGTGAGAATACATCAGCATGAGTGTGAGTAAACAAAAAAATTATGGCAAAAAAAAATTATGCAGGCTTGTAATATGATCACATAATAATTAACTTGTGACAGATGTGCATATCATTATAGAGCATTGTTTAAAACAGATGATTCCACTTTATAAATAGCTTTCATCTGACAGATTACTTGCATTACAATAATGCTAATATTTGTTGGCAGCTCTATGGAATCTTAATGAATTTTATTTCAGTACCAAGTTAACAGTGGTGAACATTCACTTCCCTCACTTGGTTTAATGCTGCTAATGGCAGTTCTGTCTTGAAAACTGGCATTTGAAGCTTGTAACAGACATTCCAGTAACATTCTTTAGTTTGTATGTAGTTTTACAGTATTTCAACTTACAGCCTGTTAGTCAGTTAGCTGTTCCATGTCTATCGAGCTGGTCAGTCCACTCTTATTTGTGAAACAAAACCATATTCGGATGTTTTATTTCCCATTTGTGTCTACAGGCATGTGTGTTTTAGTAACATTTTGCTAATGTGGGTTCAGTTTCCTCCCTTTCAATGCTGCACACAAAAGCAAATGATGTCCCCATGTGGAGAACACACACTTATCTGTTTTGAGCTCTCTAAAGGTTTTAATTCAACATCACCAACTTTCTGCAGTAAACATCATAACAGCAGCCAAACCTACACCAGGTGAGATTCCTATTTCATCCAATATAGAACCTCTGTAAAAACTGTTCTCACACCATGAGAAGTAAAAATAGAAACACAAACACGCACAGGCTCCCCAGTGTACGTGCAAAACACTTGATGATGCCATACAAAGCAAATTGGTCTGAAGAACAGTTTCATACCAGCAGAGACGAAAATAGACACACACACACACACACACACACACACACACACACACAACCAATGTTGTTGTCCAGCTCTGCTGGGCTGGACTAGAATGTTCTGAGGGTTCTGGACCGAGGCCCGGGTTAGAGGACGTCTCCTTCTGATCCACTCAACCATCTGCTACTGACCAGACGGACCACGCCATTGGGGGTGGAGAGAGAGAGAGAGAGAAAGAAAGAAAGAAAGAGAGAGAGAGAGAGAGAGAGATAGATAGAGAGAGAGAGAGAGAGAGAGAGAGAGAGAGAGAGAGAGAGAGAGAGAAAGAAAGAGAGAGAGAGATGAATGAGAGAGTGGAAGGGACAGAGGGAGAGAGAGAAAAGGTAGAGCGAGGAAGAGAAAGTGAAAGGAAGAAAGAAAATGAATGAGACAGAAAGAGAGAGAGGAGAAAGTGTAAAAGAGAATGAGAGAGGAAGGTAATAAAAAATAATTGAGAAAGAGGAAGATAGGGGAGAATGAAGTAGAAAGAGGAAACAGAAGGAGTAGAGCAAGAAGATATTGATAAAGAGAAAGACAGCAACAGAGAGGGATAAGAGAGAAGAAGAGAAAGAACAAAGAGAGAAATTTATTTTCTTTACTTGAATTCTCGATCAAAAATAAACCCAGTTCAAGTGGTGGACAAAGAAAAAACATTTTATATTTGAGTGACACTTTTACTCAGGGGGCAATGCAGAAAATAACTAAGTGCTGAAAACTGGCAACAAATAAGTTAGCAGGGTCATGGTGTGAGACAGGGCTCCAGTCTAGGGTCAATGCATTTCTCTTTTTTTCAATTCCTATATCAATGAATCAGTAATGCAGTTCAAACTGTTTGCAGCCTCTGGACCTCTAACTTTATCATCTAGAGGTTAAATTCCTGCTTTATGCAAACAACCTTATCTTTCCCTCTCCCACTCAACAATGACTCTAAAAGATGCTGGATCTCATCAAACTTACTGTCACTGAAGGAACGATTGTGTTTTATGTTCTGTATGATCTGTGTCTGTTTCATATATACTAACTGTCGTATTTGAGGACATTTTGAGAGAGCAGTTATTGTTGCCTGTTCTCTCACCGCCTGCCACTGTTACTTTCTCGTGTTGGCAATGCCTGAACCAGCCTATATAAACATGGCCCACCCAATGGTCAGTGGGTCAGCTTGTCACTGCGAACTATGTGCAAAAGAAGTTAATTCTCCAGACAAAAGGCTGCACTCTCTGGTTCGATTCTTCTATTAATCAAGAGAGGTGTTCAAATTCTTCATCAGACATGGGTGCTAGCTTTCATTCTAAAAAAAAGACACATATTATAATTTTCTTCTGTAGAAGTGCAAAATTGCGAGGACTAGCTATAAGGGCTGTCACAGTCATTATGCATTATATCATCACTTAAGGAAAAATTGTAATACAATCACATAACCCTGAATGTGACAGTCATGCTCAACATTATGTAATAGTGTTAAATGCAAACACTGTGACCTTATAAATAGTTTATTTGTTTTTAAATAACACCGTGACCTTATAAATAGTTTATTTTGTTTATCTGATCATCACCACTCCAATCATGCTAATATTCACTAGCGACCCTATGTGGTTTCCAATGTTAGAACTTTCACTTCCCAACTGGGTGTAATTCTACTTATGCCAGAATTTTAAACACTGAAATTTGAAGTTTGTAACAGACATTAAAGTAACATATTTTACTTAGTATGTTGCAGTTTTATTGTAAAAAAATCCTACTTTAATACTAATAGTAATGGAGAAGCATGTTAACTATTTAGCTAGGCTGGTGGCTCTCAAACCAGTCCTCAGGGCCCTCAGATGGTTCACGTTTTTGCTCCAACCTAACACACTGCATAGGAAGAGAGCAATAATGTGGACCATCTGGGGAACCCTAAGGATCGGTTTGAAAACCACAGAGCTAGGCAACATCTATCAAGCTGGTTCATCTATACTGTAGTGAAAACAAAACTGTGTTATGATGTTTAGAATGGCTTCAAAACTTTTACTTTACATACATGCAATGTTTGCAAATATACACACATTCATGAGTACCTGCTGGTGTGGGTTTCCTCCCTTTCAATGATACACAAAAACAACTTAAGTGTTAATAAGTGTGATATGATGTTGCATATCAGACTGAAATTTGAAAAATAATCAGATAATTCTGAGGGTTAATTAATTAAGATTAATTGAGCAATTATCCCTGTGATGGACTGGCGACCTGTCCAGGATGTATCCTGCCTTCCGCCCGAAGACTGCTGGGATAGGCTCCAGCACCCCCCCGCGACCCTGATGGAGAGGCTTAGAAAATGGATGGATGGATGGATGAGCAATTATGACCACTTTCCCCAAATGAACTTAAGCCATGAAAACAGTACCTTAAGGTAAAGTAATAGTCTCAAGGTTTGTTTCTCTTGTTCTTAGGGTGTTTTTCCTTGCCATTGTTGCCATTGACTTGACCACTGTGGCCTGGACTTTTGGGCCTTGTGACAATGTCTACTGGAAAAAGCATTATATAAATACATTTGACTTGACTGCCTTGGATTTACTATAACTAACACATTTTAACCAGGCAGCAAATGGATCAAAAGAAAATGCACACAGAACTCTATTTGCAAAAAAATGCCTAAAGGAATTTGGTCTAAACTGTCTGACAGTATCATTAACCCAGTAGGACTCCATGAGAGTGAAATATGGGGTCAGCTCCATAAAATTTACATAAAATTAAAATTAATTATACTAGTTGGGACATTCATCCAAATGAGACTCTACATGTAGAATTTTGGAGCAGTCTATTGTAAATAATATCCTAATATCATTAATGGTATACTTCCACAAAAAAAAAACAAAAAAAAACACACAATACATGTAGGGCAAAATTAGACTCATCCCCATGGCAACAGAAACCTAAAAGGAAATAACATTCAAAGCAGATTCCCCCAAATCAACTGAAAGCCCCCACTGAAAAGATTCCTCTTAGGTCTGTCTTAGAGCTCATTCATCTGACACTCATCAGCTCACATTGCATCTGCTAAACAAACACCAATTCACCAAATAATGAAATAAACACACTTCTTATCTGGAACATTGGAACAACAAAACAAAACCGAAAAACAAATGAATTTGTTACACATCAGTCCTTATTTTTCTTATCTGTCATGACCAAAGAAGCAACAGTGAAACACAAGCAGCAACAACTGAGCTTTAAAGAAAGGCATAAACAGAGAAAGCTCACTGCCCAAAGAAGAAAGGTTATGGGTCAGTGTGAGATGGCAGAGGTGGAGACAGAGATACAAACATATCCAAGAATAATTCTATTTTCTAAGTTCAAAGAAGACATTACTGCATTTTCTGAAGACAGAAAAAGTGGAACCCATTGTAAGGAAAATGGCAAAATACTTCTCTGGCTGAACAACACATACACGACACAGAAAGTGAGTAGACATCAATAATAAGCAGCATTAATATCACTAGCATGCTACATATTTCTGGCTTCTATACCTAGCCTAATTTATGTTATGCTTCTGTTTCTATGTGTATGATCAATCACGTGTGTTTGTGTTGACTGACTAAAAGGCTTGCATGTGATAGAGACAGGTGTAACTACTTCATAAATGCTGTAACATAATAAGTAAATCTATAAAATCTATAAAAATGGAGAAAAATTCAAATAAAATTCAAGCATTCACATGGCTAATGCTGCATTTACACTGCTCCAGCACATCAACGCACCACAGCGTATTCCACATGTTTTCTATGATGGGTCTGGCATGTCAGGGTGAGTCAAAAAGTTAAGCAGTGCTGAACGTTATGCATATGAATCAAGCCAATATAACGCATCTACCAGAAAACCTTGAGAGAGCTCATAAACTGGCTCTGCATCTACCCAATCGGGAGGCAGCTGGTGTTTGTGTGATTCGTGTCTGCAGCTTAAGTTCCACTGGTGCCGCTTTTTCCTGCATGACAAGGAATACCCATGTCCAGAGCTAATATATTTAAACACAGTTGTTTAACCAAAATTTTGAATCTGAGCGGGAAAATGATCAGTTGGGTGATAAGTAACCAAAATGACTGATGTTTGTCACATGTGGTTATCAGTGACCTAAATCCTAATCTTTTCACTGTAACCTTATTAACATTTTGGAAAATGTTAGCTTAATTCACAGGAAACTCCCCGTTAACACCCAAATGCCAGCTGAAGGGGAGGATGCGGTCATGTCAGTAAGGCTACTTCGAGTTTAATCTTGAATTTGGGATAGAGTGTGAGTGAGAGATCGAGGCAGAGAGAGAGAAAGGGTTCAAAGGGGAGTAAAAGAGGGAGCGAGGGAGGAGAAGAGGAGGGCAGGTCTGGCCGGGGCAGGGCTGGTGTGATCAGGAGGGACACTGGGTCATCTGTTACCTGTCCACCTCCAACCTCTTCCATCTGCTCAGGGAGAGAGGGAGAGAGAGAAAGCGATAGAGAGGGAGAAATGAAGAGGACGATATGGAGAGAGGAGCAGTACATTACATTACTATTCATTCGAGCAGATACACCGATACATTCACTCTACATATAAATGCATACAATCGATTGTGGGGGTGACAAAGCAGGATGAAATGAGGAAGAATAGTGAGGATAATCAGGAGGGAAGTGTGGAAGAAGGACAAATTTAAGAAACAGAGAAAAACAAGGGAGGAAAAGTGAACACAAAACGGAATAGAATATACAAACCTATACATCTTCTGTACATATCAATGCATAGAGGAGAATGCAGAGAGAGAGCAAGAGAGAGAAAGAGAGAAGGGAAAGAAAGAAGAGAAAATGCAATAAAGACACATCATGAGCAAAAGAGTGAGAGAGAGGGTGCACAGAGAGAGAGAGAGAGGAGAGAGCAGAAGTGAGAGACAGACAGAAAGAGAGATGACAGACAGATGGAGAGCAAGACAAATGGAGAGAGATGAGAGACAGAAAATGTACTCATCAATCCTAGGAGAAAAGAGAGAATATGAAAGAGAAAAGGGGAAGACAGAAGAGACAGTGAAAGAGATACAGAGTAAGCAAAGGAATGAGAAAGAGAGGGCAGAGAAAGAAAGATATAAAGAATGTGTGTGTGTGAGAGAGAGAGAGTGAGAGAGAGAGGGATAGAAAGAGCATGAGAGGAAGAGAGAAAAGAGAGAGAGAGATTAAACCAAGATGAATGGAGTAAAGGTGGTGTGGGGGATTTATGGAAGGAGGCAATTGGTGAATGAAAGATGCTGGGTATAAAAAAAGAAGAGACATGAAGAAAAGAAGAGGAAAAGAGAAAAGCAAACAGAATAATACAATAGACCAGACAGAACAATACATCTTCTGTACACGTCAATACAGAGAGGAGAAAGAGACAGAAAGAAGAGACTGAGAAAGAATATAAGAGAAAGAAAGCAAAGACAAAAAAATGAAACAGCGAGAGAGAAAGAGCAAGAGAGAGAGAGAGAGAGAGAGAGAGAGAGAAAGAAAGAAATAAAGAAAGAGAGAGAGAGAGAGAGAGAGAAAGAAAGAAAGAAAGAAAGAGAGAGAGAGAGAGAGAGAAGATATGTACAAGAAAGAACAAGAGAGAAATGCACAGTCAGGTGGAAGAGAGACTAAATGAGATTGAGATGGAGAGGGTGCCATATTCTCAGTGTGTGTGTGTGTGTGTGTGTGTGTGTGTGTGTGTGTGTGTGTGTGTGTGTGTGTGTGTGTGTGTGTGTGTGTGGGGAATATAAGAGTTTAATTGGGGAGAGCGTGTATGCTCCGAGTTGGAGGCAGACGGCGCGCAGATGCTGACGAGGAGAGTTTTGGTGGAAAATTGGGTTTGAAACAAAAGGGAAATAAAAGCTACAGAGGCGGAGCAAAGGAGAGATGGAGAGATACATATGCAGCACTTAACTCAGGGACAAAAACCAGGAAAGCCACTTCACACCAGTATCACTTTATCACCCTCTCTCTCTCTCTCTCTCTCTCTCTCTGTATCTCTCCATCTATTCCTCTCCTTTCAAATCCCCTCGCAAATTAAATGAAAAGATGTCGAGCTTTTACATGCATAAGTCCAGCCCTCTCTCTCTCTCTCTCTCTCTCTCTCTCTCTCTCTCTCTCTCTGTTTTCTCCTTCGATCTATCTATACTTTCACCCCTTCCTTGGGTGGTACATACATGAGTGTTTTGTGACTGTGTGAGTTTCTGTAAATGTACATTATAGAATAAAAACATGAGGCAGATTTGGAAGCATACTCATTATATAAATGGCCCAGAAAACCAAAAGTCTCACTTAATTGAAATAAAGAATATTCAATGTAATACGTAAACATCCCCAAGCTGCAAAGCACTCCATTCTGTCCTGAATCTATTTTGTTTTTGTGATGTCACAAATAAACAACACATTAACATAAATACACAGATTGAGCCTGTGCTTTGGGTGCACTTACTTCAGCTGTGTACCAAATCTTCTTTCAAAGGACTTAAACACTTCACACCTGTCGACCACTGGTCCATTACTTGCAGGACAATGCAAGTAACAATTTCCACTGGCAGTTTTAAAGCAGCACTATGTAAGGGTTTTTTTTTTGAAGACTGAAAGAAGTAGTGCTACTGAGTCAGAAGGAAAAAAACATATAAAATATGATGCATGCACTGCTATGAGTTGCCCTTCATAGCCTGAAATAAAAATGTAAAAGGTGTAGATGTGAATTCGCAGGAGTTTTTCAAACCACATTATATGTCTTTACATGTCAACATCACACACGCAGACTCAAAATGAAGATTCAAGTTTATGCTTAGGCCTCAAATGCAAATGCAAAATGCAAAATGCAAGTCAACAGCAACACCAGAATATGTGCTCTGGATGCTGGTATGCATGACGATGCTGAATGACCTGCTAACCAGCACTAGACCAGCATAAACAGCATAAACAACCTTAGACCAGTTTCTCTCAGTAGGGCAGGTTTAAGCTCCACTGACACAAGTTTAGAGGATAAAGACAACATTCTAAAGGAGTGCATTCAATTGGCTGGTGTTGGAGTGACGGATATGAAGAATGCAACATACTTATGGAGCTGTTAACTCGCTGGCTAAGCCGGCAATAGTGCTAATAAGGATATAGCTAACAAGCAGTGTATGCTGGCACCCCACCAATTGTGCATCAGAACTGTGTAATCTGCCTTCCTTAATCATCTCAATTATCACTTGAAGATGGTTTTAAGAATATGATGCTTTTGGAATAATGAAAAATAACCCTCAAAAAATATTGATTAAAAACCAGTTAGTAAAGGTGACTTTTATCAGGGAATGAGGCATGTAGACTGGAATGTGCAAAAGACAAAGGATGTTCAGGGATGAAGGGATGGAGGATGGATTGAGAGACAAAGACATAAAGAGATTCAGGAGTAGATTTACAAACCAAGCAATTTATTTATCAAAGGTTGAATGAGTGAGGATATGGAGGGAGTCAGAGTAGGGCGATCGATGCATCTCTCCAAACAGCTCAGAGAGGAGCCGGTGCTAAGCTAAGCTTGCTAACGGGAGCTGTCTGCACCATTTACTCGTCTGCAGTGGGTTTTCCTTGGGTTTTGTCTTCTTTACTGACGAGCGTGTCAGATTTGGGGTGATAGACAAACAGAGAGAGAGAAAGGAGGATCAACAAAGGATTTCACTGTCAGCCTGTTAGTCGACTGTGAATGGAAATATGTAAGAGTTTAAAAGCAAAATTGTGGAAAAGAACAGGAAGATCAGAGAGAGAGAGAGCGAGAGAGAGAGGGAGGGAGAGACAGAGTAGGATTCAGACGGAAACAGAGTAAGGGAGAGAGGCAGACATAAAAGGTATAGAGAGGAGACGGAGAGAAACATAGAAAGCAGAGAGGACAGAGACAGATAGAGAGAAAGCAGTAAGAAAAAGACATAGAAAGATGAAGAGACTGAGAGAAAGTAAAGACATGAAGGTAGAGAGTGACAGAAAGAGAGAGACAGATATAGAACACTGAGAGCAACAGAGGGACAGATAAGTAGAGAGCAAACAGTGAGAAAAAGACAGAAGCACTGAGAACAGAAAACAGAAAAAGAGAAACAGAGAAAGCAGACACAAAGATAGAGAGAAAAACAATGAGAGAGGGAGAGACCTAGAAAGCAGAGAGCAATAAAAACAGAGACAGAGAGAAAGAAGAGAGGGAGATATGAAGAAAGAACAAAGAGAGAAAGCAGAGAGAGATGTAAAGAGAGAGAGATAGAACGAGAAAGAAAAGAGACAAAGAGAGAGAGCAGAGAGAGATTAGAGATAGAAAGACAATGCGAGATATATACAAAGGGGAAAAAGAAAAGAGATGTAATGAGAGACATAAAAGAAGAAATGGAAAGAGAGAGAAAATGACAAAAGAAGAGAGATATGACAGGAAGAGAGATATAAAGACAGAGAAAGCAGAGAGAAATAGAAAGAAACAGATAGAGGGAAGAGAGATATAAAGACAGACAAAAAGCAGAGAGAAATAGAAAAAAAGACTGAGGGAGAAAGAGAGATAGAGAGAGGGGGAAGAGAGATATAAAGGCAGAAAGCAGAGAGAAATAGAAAGAGAGAGAGATAGAAGAAAGAGAAATATAAAGAGAGAAAGCAGAGAGAAATAGAGAGAGAGAGACAGAGAGAGATAGAGGGAAGAGAGAGATAAAGACAGAGAAAGCAGAGGGCAACAGAAAGAGAGAAAGAAAGGGATAGAGGGAAGAGTGATATAAAGACAGAGAGAAAGCAGAGAGAAATAGAAAGAGAGAGAAGAGAGATAAACACAGAAAGCAGAGAGAAATAGAAAGAGAGAGAGAGAGAAAAGAGAGAAAGCAGAGAGAAATAGAAAGAGAGAGGGAGAGAGAGAAGAGAGAGAGAAAGCAGAGAGAAATAGAGAGAGGGAGAGGAAGAGAGGGATAAAGACAGAGAAAGCAGAGAGAAATAGAAAGAAAAAGAGAGTGAGAGAGAGGGAAGAGAGATATAAAGACAGAGAGAAAGCAGAGCAAACTAGAAAGAGAGAGAGATAGAGGGAAGAGAAATAAAAAGAGAGAGATAGAGGGAAGAGAGATATAAAGACATGGAGAAATAAATGAAGAAATAAATGACTTGGAGAAATCACTCAACTCCAATTCATTCTGGGACCACTGGAAATCGCTAAACAGAAAAAAACCAAGATGATACAGCAGTTAGAGATGGGGACATATGGAGAAATCATTTTGAAAAATTATACAGTCCATCGGTAAACTAAGGACTATCAAAATCCATGGGAGTTCTCAATCGCCATAGAAGAATTAGAAGAAAAACTCAGAGGCCTCCAACCCAGAAAAGCCTGTCGTACAGATGGCATCTTAAATGAAATGCTAAAAAACACTGAGCGTAAATTCAAATGGGCTATTCTAAAACTCTTCAGTCTTATTTTAAATGTAGGCCATTTCCCCACAGTCTGGAATGAGGGGCTCATCACCCCCATATTTAAATCTGGATCTGCAGCATCCTCAACAGTCGAATAACTCACTTTCTAAAAGAACATAATGTCCTAAGCAAAAACCAGATTGGCTACTTACCAAATCATCAAACATCTGACCACATTTTCACTCTTCACACACTAATCGATAAATATGTAAACCAAAATAAAGGCAAAATCTTTGTGTGTTTTGTAGACTTTCACAAAGCTTTTGACTCAATTTGGTACAATGGATTATTTTATAAACTCATTGAAAGTGGGGTGGGGGGGGTGTACGATGTTATTAAATCAATGTATTCTCACAGTAAATGTGCAGTGAAGATTGGAACAATCAGAACTGGGTTCTTTCCACAGTCACAAAGAGTGAGACAAGGCTACAGCCTGGGCCCACCCCGTTTAACATATTCATCAATGAACTGGCTGGAAAACTTGACCAATGTGATGAAGTACCTGGCCTCTCTATGGGGGATACAACAATTAAATGCCTCCTCTATGCGGATGACCTCGTCCTACTGTCACCTAACAGAGAGGGGCTTCAACAAAGTTTAGAAATCATGGACAACTTTTATAAAAACTGGGCTTTGAAGATCCATCAAAAAACCAAAATAGTAACTTTTCAAAAGAGATCTAAAAATGAAGGGAATTATATTTACACAATTAACAATACCAACATTGAACAATCTAAAACATACTGTAAGGCAGAGCGAGGAGGCGGATGCATATGCAGAGATAATTTTTCTCTGGCAAATCCAGGGTCATGGTCATAACGGTCCAAGTTCAAATGGCCAACACGGATGTATGGAGAGTCACACATGATGATAAACACAGGAAAAACTACAACAGGGGCTGGATGAATGAAAACCAAACAAAACGAACAGCACATACATCAAACAAGATCCCAAACCAAGACCAGCAACAACACAGGGGAAAATACAGGGCTAAATACAAGAAGGCTAACAAGGGATAACAGGACTCAGGTGAAAACACAGGTGGGAATAATCAGGGGCAAAGTCACAAAACAAGGGGCTGGACAGGGGATCAAAACAAAAAGCACATGGACTAGACCCAAACACAACACCAACACATGGACAGGACTAGGAGGGGCCAATCTTGACACACTTATTTGGGCATTACTATTAGTTCCACAGGAAGTTTTGACTTGGCTGTGAAGGAACTCAGAGAAAAAGCAAGGAGAGCTCTTTTTGCTATTAAAAAAATCAATCAAATTTGAAATACCAATCACAATCTGGCTAAAAATCTTCAAATCAAAAATTGAACCAATCACACTATATGGCAGTGAGGTATGGTGACCCCTGACAAAAAACTATTTTACAAATTGGGACAAACATCCAATTGAAGCCCTGCACAAAGAATTCTGTAGAAATATCCTCCATGTGCAGACAAAAGCACCCAATACTGTGTGTAGGGCTGAATTAGGACAGTGTCCACTCCTATTAAATATTCAAAAAAGAGCTCTACATTTTTGGACACATATAAAATACAGTGAACCCCAGTCACTTCACTATAAGCACTGTCTAGTCAGGAGCTGAACATTGACAGGAGTCCCATGAGCCAGCTGGTCCTGAGTCTCAGTGACCTACAACCCGATGATATCACCCACACCAATCAGCCTGACCACATGCTCGCCCAGAAAATCAGACCCAACCAAATTATTACCAAACAAAAACAAAACTACATCACCCACTGGACTGAGACCACACATCAACAGCACAAGCTTCAGTACTATTTGGCCCTAAATCGAGATTACATATTAGCACCATACCTCACAGCTATTAAAGACGGAAAACTGAGGAAAGTGATGACGATGTACAGACTCAGTGAGCACAGCCTGGCCATCGAAACTGGCCGGCGCAGACAGACCTGTTTACCCAGAGAGGCCAGACTGTGCTCTCACTGTGAGCTCTCAGTGGTGGAGACAGAGCTGCACTTCCTCACAGAGTGTCTGAGATACAACTCCATTAGAAAGGAGTTCTATGAGAGGGTGAGCAGCGTTTGTCCTGAGTTCCAGCTCTGCAGTGACTCTGAGAAACTGCCCTACGTGTTGGGAGAGCAGAGCAAGATGATCACACATGCAGTGAGATACGTGACCACCTGTCACAACCTGAGGGACAACGAGTGAGGACAACCAAACAACTCATATTGATCATTATATGTCCTGAAATTTGTCTTGGCTATTGTTTCCTTTTCTTTTTCTTTGAATGCTAATAAATCTGTAAATAACTTATTTGTTAGTGTTCTATTATAATCTATAATCTTTTCTTTTTATGTTTATGAGTTTCTTATTAATTGCTTTGGCAACAGTGTATTGCATTACATTCATGCCAATAAAGCATGACAGAGAAAGAAATAGAAAGATTGAGAGAGAGATAGAGAGAGGGGGGGGGGAGAGAGATATAAAGACAGAGAAAGCAGACAGAAATAGAAAGAGAGAGATAGAAGGGCGAGAGATATAAAGACAGAGAAAGCAGACAGAAATAGAGAGAGGGAGAGGAAGAGGAAGAGTGATATAAAGACAGAGAGAAAGCAAAGAGAAATAGAAAGAAAGAGAGAGGGAAGAGAGATAAATACAGAAAGCAGAGAGAAAAAGAAAGAGAGAGATAGAAGGACGATAGAGAAAGCAGTGAGAAATAGAAAAAGAGAGAGAGACAGAGAGACAGGGAAGGAAGAGAGATAGAAAGACAGAGAGAAAGCAGAGAGAAACAGAAAGAGAGAGATAGAGGGAAGAGAGATATAAAGACAGAGAAACCAGAGAGAAATAGAAAGATTGAGAGAGAGATAGAGAGAGGGGGGGGAAGAGAGATATAAAGACAGAGAAAGCAGACAGAAATAGAGAGAGGGAGAGGAAGAGTGATATAAAGACAGAGAGAAAGCAGAGAGAATTAGAAAGAAAGAGGGAAGAGAGATAAATACAGAAAGCAGAGATGAATAGAAAGAGAGAGAGATAGAAGGACGAGAGATATAAAGACAGAGAGAAAGCAGAGAGAAATAGAAAGAGAGAGAGAGAGAGAGAGACAGAGAGACAGGGAAGGAAGAGAGATAGAAAGACAGAGAGAAAGCAGAGAGAAACAGAAAGAGAGAGATAGAGGGAAGAGAGATATAAAGACAGAGAAAGCAGAGAGAAATAGAAAGAGAGATAGAGGGAAGAGAGATATAAAGACAGAAAGCAGAGAAATAGAAAGAGACACCCTCCTCAATATGCTGTTGGTCAGTAGAGCTGTCAATCACAGATCTACATCAGTAACATGGTCTGCTTGTTCTGCTGATATTAGTCCAACACTACTCGCCTCCTGCTGAGCACAAATTAGCAGCCACTAGTGGCACGGGAAATGCATGGGGGCCAGGGGGTCTGGTGGGGGTAGTGTATCCAGTGGTCCAGAGGGAAAACATGTAAATATGGCATTTTTCTGCAAATATTAGGGCACAATTTCTTTTTGTTATGCTGAGTTATCATATTGGAAAAATATAAAACCTAGCACAACTTTTGGTTGTGGCCTATTTTCACCTAGAAAATCTAACAAAACTGTAAAATGAGTTTCTAAAATATTAAACTGTTTAAATTAAATTATTTTAAAAATGTTTGTTCATTATTCCCAACCATGATGAATTCAAAATGAGATGTTTTTGCAGGTTATTAATTTATTCCTATAAATAAACTGAACTTTGACGCTTTAACAATCTTAACATAGTACATCAGTTTGTTTTTCATGGAACAGGCTCTTTACTATCTACTAGGAAAACCCCATCAAAACCAAATAGACCTGTCAAAGTAATGCTGATTAAATACATACTGGCATGACTGATAATAAAATATAAACACGGGACGAGTGCATGGGTGATAAAACATGACACAGGGACGCTGGAGCTCATTAGACTGGCCAGACAGTGAAGCAGCATTGTGATGCACTGCTGCTCTCCGCATTCTGAAGGTTGTACCTGCAGTTAAAGTGCCACACTCTGTGGAGAGGCGGAGACGGAGCTGCTCTTATTCCCCGCCCTGTCGGGATGATTGACAGTTTTCGCCTTTCCAGACAGGCGTCCGGGCCTCTCTTATCGCCATGGTGATTTGTGTTCCACCTCACGCAACGAGGCCAGTTTACAACCAATGGCTCTGTCAGCCTGCTTACTAAATAGCACCTCCAAGCTTGTGTGTGTGTGTGTGTGCGCTTAACAGGGAAAAGACATTAATTTGCTTTATCATCTCAGCCTGCAACCCCTTCTCTCTCTCTCTCTCTCTCTCTCTCTCTCTCTCTCTCTCTATATATCTCTCTCTCTCTCTCTCTCTCTCTCTCTCTTTAATAAACAGCTTGTGTTGGAGAATTGAATTGAAACCAGGGCCATCCAGCATAGCTGTGCTTGGAGCGAGCGAGATAGGGAAAAAGAGAGGGAAGGAGAGCGGGAGAGAGAGAGAGAGGCATATCAATAACATCGACACCATTTAAGAGGCAGACAACCTTTACAAAAGAGCACGGCCGCTTAACGGCCCTGCACCAGCACTCATAAAGCACAGCAGCATCCAAGCGTGGCTGCAACACACCACCACCCATCACACACACCACTCTCGCTGTACCCATATAACACACTCTCACACTCACAGACCTGCCGTAGGAACAGGGTGGAGTAAACTATTAGAGATGAAACAGAGACAGAGAGAACGAGAGACAGACAAAGAGAGAGGTACAGAGACAGAAAAATACAGAGAGAGAAAGATATACAGTGGGTGAGTTAGCAGAACTAAGGCCTACCTGAAGGTGTGAAGGTCGGCTTTGCTCTCATCCTTCCGCAGCAGATGAGCTGAGAGAGACTGTGTGTGCGTGTGTGTGTGTGTGTGTGTGTGTGCGCATCTCAGCTTTATTTTTATTTACTCTGATCCCATCACACAATTACACATGTAGGCTATATGCTAAAGAAGGGCCAACACTGCCTCCCTCTCTCCCTTTCTCTCTTTCTCACTCACTCACTCTCTTAAAAGAGAGTAAATGAGCATAGGAGTCAAACTATAAGCGCCTTGTGCACCTAGCCTAATTCCACATGCAAATTTATGCAAATCCATGCACAGGCAGACACTGACCTCAAATCGCCAGACGCAAGTGCTGTAAATATCACATTTTTCCACACACTCACTTTTAAATCCGTCTTCTTCTTCCCCACCTGCTAAAGAAAAGGATGGGACCAAGGAAGAAGGAGAAAAAAAACATTCCAAAATTTTTCTCATTAATATGCAAATGCAGGCTATCAGATTCAAGCTCTGGATTGAATTAATCTCTGCCACCCCCTTCGCCGGTGCTGTAATCACAAATTACAGACAGGCATCTGACAGACGGCTAAGGCCTCGCATGCTGTCAGAGAGGGCCTTTACCTTGAGGGGGGATAACCCAATCAGCTCAAATGGTCAGACAGCCAAACAGGGGGTGAAAAAAATGAAACTTGCTGCTACTTTCTCAGGATCCATTCCAGGGGGAGGCAATTTTTTTCAGATGTGCTTTCACCTCTCCCTCTTCTTAATCGGATTCAGTACAGTCAAACCATGAAGTAGCTGCAGTCAGAAATCAGTTTTCAACACCCTGACAGCACCATAGAGGGGAAAAATTACATTGTGCTACAAACTTCCCAATAAATAGGATTACAAAGTTAACAAGCACACACAGCAAATGTTGACGCAGAGGCCTTTATCAAAGCCTGTTCAATGAATACAGATCATTTCTGCTTTAAAGTGCCAGAAATGCATCTTTCATATCACAGAGACTTTATTGACACAACCAGTGGATGCATTTAAAGTGCTGGTACACCTAATACCTCATCTTATGTGAGTCTTAAAGGGCCCATATTAAGCCAAACAATTTTTCCCTTGCATTTTTTTAAGTGAGCCCATGGTTCTAGCCCTGAAAAGAATGGCATACCCACTCCAGGTCCATTAGTGATGGGAAGAGTGTTCATAAGATTGGACGCAGGCTGGGATAAGCGGCAGCAGTAATGCAGTCACTGTACTAGCCTGTAGTGGTGAAGAGGGAGCTGAACCATAAGGCAAAGCTATTTACCAGTCAGTCTACATCCCGAACCACATCTATGGAAATGAACTTTGGGTAATGACTGAAAGAACGAGTTTGCAAATACCATCAGTGGAAATGAGCTTTCTTTGCAGGGTGGTGATCTACACTCTACTTGATAGGGTGAGGAGCTCGGTCAACCGAGATGAGCTCAGAGTAGAGCCGTTACTTCTCCACATTCAGAGTAGTTCAGCCAGTTCAGGCATTTGATCAGGATGCTCCCTGGTTACCAGACGTGGCCTTTTGGGACAAGACCCCGAGGTCATCCTAGAACCTGCTGAAGGGATTGTATCTCTAAGTTGGCCTGGAAGTGACAAAGCAGTGTCACTTGATGACAATGATGATTTTTAAAAATTTGATTCAGTACAGTATGTAAACATTAGTATTTACCAAGTTTCAAAATTTATTGCTAACTATCCCGTGCATACAATGTATGTAATGTATTAATGTTTACATGACTGTTTTTCCAACCTCTGTTTACCCCAAGCATACATGCCCTGTATTGTGCCTCATTCAAAAAGATGTCTGAGCTGAACAGTGGCATGTGAATGTGACTAGGTAACTCTGTACTCTAAATATTTAGTCATATACAAATTATGTCACAACCATGATTAATTCCAAATATGCAGTTTTTACCATTTCGTTTCCATATCGCTGCTGTCAGAAGAAAACCTTGAAACAGCTCATAATGACTTGGCAAAAGGTCAGGTTCCATTGACTTATATTAAAAGTAAAGTAGGCTTTCTTCCTTCTCCTGTAAAGTTATCATTGTGGAGATACAAGGTTTTCTTCAGACAACAGCGATATGGAAACTAAATGGTAAAAACTGCATATTTGGAATTAATCATGGTTGTGACATAATTTGTATATGACTAAATATTTAGAGTACAGAGTTACCTAGTCACATTCACATGCCACTGTTCAGCTCAGACATCTTTTTGAATGAGGCACAATACAGGGCATGTATGCTTGGGGTAAACAGAGGTTGGAAAAACAGTCATGTAAACATTAATACGAGAATAACATAGGCTGCTATTGTTCTGTTAATTCAACCTTCACATCCGAGAGATCTTAAAGACACAACCAGCAAATATGTTTAAAGATTCAGTACAAACAATTTCTCACCTTATTTCCTCACTTTTGTGCTCTGTTTCTCTCTGCTGTGAGGACTATAAGGTTATTTGCGATGAAAGACGACAACAATTTCTCCTCGTTCTTCATTGCTGAACGGAAAGTTACCAGAGCCACAGATTGCAGAGAGTCGTCCGTTACTGACCATGGCTGTGGTGGCAACTGCACACCTGTTGTGCCAGCATGAGGGATACGGCAGCCCACGGTTCGTTAGAGTGACAGAGGAGGGCATGGAGTGAGTGTAATGGAATCATTTTCATCCGTGGACAACGATAAAACAGACTGTACTGTCAGCTAATGAGCGGCGCTCCAAAACTCATTGCCCATACCAGGTACAAGGTCACCTCAGACCCACAAAGCAATCTGCAGGAAACTCCACAAATGAGGAAACAGGTAAATCAAGATGGTGCCTGCTGGTGCAAAGAAGAGAGGATGGTTGAAAGATAAGCAAATGCTAAAACAGACAAGAAAAGCCGATAAAGTGAAAACTCACAGTGCTGGGATGATAGTCTCGCAAATTCCAGTGTTGACAAATGAAATGAATAACAAGTGACAGGTGTTGGCCCTATAGTCTGAGTATCACAAATTGGATCCATGGCATGGCAGCAATGCATAATTGCTTGGGTGGGCCTGATGACTCTCCTTTTCTCCACATGACTCAGTGCAATGCTAGCCAATATGGGCTGATGTAACAGAGTTGGCAGTTAGCATTCTCCTCCAAGCGCGCTGAGCTCTCCTGCGGGGTTGCCTTATGCTACCGTCCTCAAACATATCATAGATATGAGATAAGCGCACATGAACGCCACCACAATGTCATGTTTGCCCGAGTTACTGAGTATCACAAATTGAATTCCTGACTTGACTGCATTGCATAATTGTCTGGGTGGGTCGGGTGACTCACCATCTCTCCAGCAGTGACACTGTGGTGTTTAAAAACTCCAACAGCACTGCTGTGTCTGATCCACTCATTCTAGCACAACACACACTAACACGCCGCCACCATGTCATGTTTCTGCAGTGACCTTGCCCTGCATGTTTTTTCTGTTTTTCCAACTAATGTATAAATGAACTAGCTCTTTCTCACGTGAAGTAGTTGTGTTAGAGTAGGGGTACTCCAGGACCAGGGTCAGACACTGCTGGATTAGATGGTCTCTCGCAGTGTTTCTCAACCTAGTCCTTGAGGCTCACCAGATGGTCTACATTTTGTTCCTCAAATGTAGTTCCATGTACAGCTGTATCAGGTGTTCAGTGTCTTCTATGGCTTTGTTTGAGTGGCTTGGGAACTTGGATAAAGTAAAATTGTGGACCATTTGGTGAGTCCTGAGAATTGATCTCAGAAATCACTGATCCAGTGTATACAGTGATATCGTGGTGGCTGCCACTTGCCTGATTTGTAGAAGGGGCTCTAGGGGCGTGGTTTTCAGAGCTGCACCATACGCCCCGCTCCCTCTCTGCCCTCTGCTAAAACGACATTAAAAGTTGTTATTGTTGCTGTTGTTGGTCGTCCACTAGTTTAAGGTACATGTATGTTATTGTGTTATCTTGTGCTGGGTTGTTGGGGTAGAGAGTGAGGTTTTTGAAGTGTGTGGCTGATGGTTGCCTTCCCATTGGTTCTGCTGTATTTTTAGTGGTGCCTCTGCCTGACTTAATAAAAGAGCATTTCCTAAGCAGAAGTTATCCCTTCCTCTGGTTCCTCCTCACCCAGACACTACAGTATTAAATTATGTACATATTTCTTGAGTGCAATGGGCAAAACAAGCTTGACAGCAACACTTTTGGCCAATTTGTTCTAGCAGCCTAATCAAAAAAAAGAAAGTGTAGAAAATCTGTCCTGAAAGTTATGAAGTAGAACTTATTCCCCTTAGTAATGCGACTTTGAAAAAGTGTGGTGGCCCCAGAACGTTTGCGTGGCGGTCAGAGGAGCAGACTACAGACTGTTCTGTTCAAAAGATTTCATGGCTGGCACCAGCACTGTAGCTGGGCTGCACGGAGAGACCTGCCGTCCCCAGCAACTGTCGCCTGGCAACATGACTAAGCCACTAAACATATTTGTGGGCTTGAGTGAAATATATGCTTACAAGACATGCCGGTTGATTAGGGAAGTGGAGGGCTGCGGCCGCTCTTCCCCAGAAAATTCGTAATCCTGCTGCAGGTCCAATATGTATTCTGTTAGCCCAGTAGCTCAGCAGCGCTTGCTTCCTGGCATTTTTTTTCTTCCTTCCTTTGTTTATCCCTCCTTTATTTCAGCAATCGCTTCCCTTTCCTTCATCTCCCCATCTGTCACTCTCCGTCTACCCCTCCCTTCATCTATGTTCACCCTTATTCCCTCTCTCTTTGCATTTGTCTTTCCTCCACTACCCATCTCGCTTCCTTTCATAACTCTCTCCATCTCTCCCTCTCTCCCTTTTTCCCTCTCTTTCAATATCTCTGCTGTTATTGGTATCCACTCAGGGTTCCCCAGTGCATTTGCTGGGGGAATATTAAGGAGACGTCTGCCATTTGCTCTTGATATTGTATCATAATTAGCAGGGGTTCCAGGCTGGCACGCTGCATGCTAACAGATGGCACGCTAATTCTATTAGTGCTTGCGGGACTGGCCGAACAGCTTTTAGCCATGGATGCCAGCAGCGACCTTCAACCACAGGAAAGTACGGCTATGGGCCAGGCCAGTCACCGTGGGTCACACTCTCTCCATCCTTTCTGCACTTTGTCCAACACCACCTGCAAATTTAATAGCCCCTGCAGGATGTCTAAAATTCACCCAAAAATAAACACAAATTAATAAATTAACTGCATGTTTTAAATAGTTCTTTAAATCTGTTGTTGGACAGGGGATGCAGTTCTGGCCTCTTCCGAGCAGCGCCTACGCTACTACTGTGTCATCATCTATCAAGCCAAGAGCTTTAACTTTAAGCACTGGTACAGTCTCCTGGGAGCTTTTCTGGGGCAAGACTCAAGTGTTCACAGAGCTGAACTGATGTTTATTGATGGCTTTTCAAACGTTTTCTTTCCATTTTTAACCCGTTTCAGTCATCGCCAAATCCCTGTGTATTAATTCTCTCCCTCAAGTCACACGTCACTCCCACCGACATGAGACAGGATCTCAGACTTCTTCAGGGCATCCTTTCACACCGCCGCTCACCCAGCACTGTTAAACGCTTGAATGAGCTCAGAGAACACTGGGCACTGGACTTCGCCAAACAGCAGATGCTTGACCGGCTGCCTCATTCAATGAAAGAAGAGAGATGGAAAAAGAGCCCAACTAAAGGCATTCTCGAAGGTCTGCAGTAATGAAGCACACATGGTACAGGGGCAGGAGGCAGGGGGAGGTTAAGTGCTACCTGATAAATAATTTAACAAACTATAATTATTCAGACACCCAAAAAAACTTCGATTATTGATCATGCCATGTCCCCAGTTGACCTATTCATGCTCCCTAAATTTTTATTACAGTTGCACTTACTCTTAACACTGAAGTTGATAAGGCAAGCTTTACAGAATGTTGGCATGAAGTCTCATCTCATACCTAATGAGAAGTTGTAGTACTAAATGTCAAAATACACTGCTCAAAAAAATAAAGGGAACACTCAAATAACACATCCTAGATCTGAATGAATTAAATATTCTCATTGAATATTTTGTTCTGTACAAAGTTGAATGTGCTGACAACATAATCACACAAAAATCATCAATGGAAATCAAATTTATTAACCAATGGAGGCCTGGATTTGGAGTCACACACAAAAATAAGTGGAAAAACACACGACAGGCTGATCCAACTTTGATGTAATGTCCTTAAAACAAGTCAAAATGAGGCTCAGTATTGTGTGTGGCCTCCACGTGCCTGTATGTCCTCCCTACAATGCCTGGGCATGCTCCTGATGAGGTGGCGGATGGTTTCCTGAGGGATCTCCTCCCAGACCTGGACTAAAGTATCCGCCAACTCCTGGACAGTCTATGGTGCAATGTGGCATTGGTGGATGGAGCGAGACATGATGTCCCAGACATGCTCAATCGGATTCAGGTCTGGGGATCAGTGGGCCAATCCATAGCTTCAATGCTTTTATCTTCCAGAAACTGCTGACACACTCATTAGGAGGAACCCAGGACCAACCGCACCAGCATATGGTCTCACAAGGGGTCTGAGGATCTCATCTCGGTACCTAATGGCAGTCAGGCTACCTCTGGCGAGCACATGGAGGGCTGTGCAGCCCTCCAAAGAAATGCCACCCCACACCATTACTGACCCACTGCCAAACCAGTCATGTTGAAGGATGTTGCAGGCAGCAGATCGCTCTCCATGGCATCTCCAGACTCTGTCACGTCTGTCACATGTGCTCAGTGTGAACCTGCTTTCATCTGTGAAGAGCACAGGGCGCCAGTGGCGAATTTGCCAATCCTGGTGTTCTCTGGCAAATGCCAAGCGTCTTGCACGGTGTTGGGCTGTGAGCACAACCCCATCTGTGGACGTCGGGCCCTCATACCATCCTCATGGAGTCCGTTTCTAACCATTTGTGCAGACACATGCACATTTGTGGCCTGCTGGAGGTCATTTTGCAGGGCTCTGGCAGTGCTCCTCCTGTGCCTCCTTACACAAAGGTGGAGGTAGCGGTCCTGCTGCTGGGTTGTTGGCCTCCTATGGCCTCCTCCATGTTTCCTGGTGTACTGGCCTGTCTCCCGGTAGTGCCTCCAGCCTCCAGTGCCTCCAGCCTCCAAACACAGCAAACCTTCTTGCCACAGCTTGCATTGATGTGCCATCCTGTACAAGCTGCACTACCTGAGCCACTTGTGTGGGTTGTAGAGTCCGTCTCATGCTACCACGAGTGTGAAAGCACCACCAACATTCAAAAGTGACCAAAACATCAGCCAGAAAGCAGAAAGGTACTGAGAAGTGGTCTGTAGTCCCCACCTGCAGAACCACTCCTTTATTGAGTGTGTCTTGCTAATTGCCAATAATTTCCACCTGTTGTCTGTTCCATTTGCACAACAGCTGTAAAATTGATTGTCAGTCAGTGTTGCTTCCTAAGTGGACAGTTTGATTTCACAGAAGTTTGATTTACTTGGAGTTATATTGTGTTGTTTAAGTGTTCCCTTTATTTTTTTGAGCAGTGTACATATATTTTACAATGTTTTCTTAAGTTGGAATGATATTTATTTTGAGTGCTTTAGTATCAGTATGTATTTTTGTATCAGTATAAGTATTTTTGTAAACTTTTTAGGCATAAACATCTGATTGCTAGGCTAAGCAGACAGTTCACCTGCTTCTGGATAGCTTAGTTAACATCGCACTGCAAAAACTTTCTCTGTAAATTTACAGTAACTTACTGTCAGGAGAACTGATATTTACAGCTCTCATACTGTAATATATGTTTTCAGTCATTTCATATTGTATTGTATTTTTTGATTCATTGCAAAACAGTCTATTTATGAACAGCAGTGTATTCCTGTAATCAACAATAACCTCTTGTCTAAGTATTATACACACATTCTGAACATGTGCAAATATAATGTGCACATTTAAAGAGTCACTAGCCTAACAAAAGATTCAGTTGTCTCATTTCTGTTTTTCAGCATTCTTCTCTTGTTACAAGCATGATATTGTCACAAAAGCACAATTCTCTTTTCAAAGAGGTTCTATATAGAGCAATATACCACACATTGTACATCAATCTAAATAATTATTGCACCATGCAATGGTTCTTTAAGTGTTTGTGGTATATAGAACCATTGTCTTTACTGAAGAATCCTTAAAAATGTGTTCTGGCTGGCATCATTAACTAACTACTGTAGCCTGGCTGATGTTACTCAAACTAGCTGCTGTAGCATGAGTGAAGGTTCTCTGCATCAGTTCTACTTAGTGACAGCAACAGACAGAAACAAGTAAAGCTGGAAATCTTTAGATCCTCACAAAGAAATGATAAACCACACTGACCTTTGTAAAATTAGAAGATAATTCAGTCATGAATGCTTGCTTTAACTGTAAGGCAAGGTGAGATTAAACAACAAAAATAGACCACTTGATCCATCATAACAGTGTGACCTTTCCAGTGCACACAAAATAAATATCATTTGAAATTAACAGCATGTTCTAAATTTAGATACTTTGAAAAACTTGCTAGTTTCTCAAGTTGATTAGGATATTTGCTAAGCTATGAGCATTATCTATAAAAAAAAACAAAAAACGTGTGGGTGGAGTATTGTCGCAAAGCAGCTTTACAGAAAAATCCTGGTCCAAGCCCCCATTAGCGTCACCAATGGCAACAGTGGCAAGGAAAAACTCCCTAAGAGTAAAAAGAAGAAATCTTGAGAGGAACCAAGACTCAAAAGGGGAACCCATCCTCCTCTGGTTGACACCAGATAGCAAAATAACACAAGAGCAAAACAGAGGATAAGGTTTGACTATTAGTATTAGTTTCAGAAAGGGGGAAAAGCAGGAGAAGCTATGGCTATGATTAAATAGTTCGAGCCTGTGTATGCAATAGTATCACCAGGAGGGTCAGTAGTGTGTGGCTGAGAACTTTACAGCAGAAAGTTCAGAAAATGAGGTTTTGACTTGAGTGTCTTAAGGATTTTTGTTATTACACTGTCATAAATTATATAAATGCGTAATAACCGCTACATTTCTTTTGAGCATTGGCTGCTGGCAATATTGAGTGCATTTCAGTTATGGTGCTATCCATGCTGTGTTTTGGAGTGATGATACCAGCAATTTCATTCCGTCTTACTTTCACACTCCAACGAACAGTAGCATGTTATTATCTGCCAGTCATTTGGTGCTGTGGAGCTCAATTCTCTCTGTGCGAGTGTCTCTCACTCTTGGTCCAACTTGGAAAAATAAACTTCATTTAATTCTTTCTCCAATCTTTTTTTCTGCTTTCATGCTTTTTATTTCACTTTTTGCTCTGTAACTTGCCTCCTCCAGTCCAAATCTGTTTCATACAACACTAAAGCTCCCACCTTTTCATCTGCAAGCAATATGAATATGAAAAAAAATCCTGCTGTTTCCTCCTCAACTTGTTATTTCTCCCTGCTTCATACCTTTCCTGTATTTCAGTTGCTCCATCTGTCCATGTAACAGTTCCCATCAGTCCTTAAATCTCTCTCTCTCTCTCTCTCTCTCTCTCTCACACCCCCTTCTGTTTTGCCATTGTTTGATCTGCTCAAAGCAATTCTCTCCACTCTCTGGGCCTGCTCCCTCCCTGACCCACACCTCGAATTACTTTCGTCCACTTCTCTCTGATTTTTCTCTCATTTTCTCCCCACTCGTGCCTCACTCCACCTCTTCCTCTTTATTTACATGGCAACGGGAGGGTTAACTGTGAGGTCGGTGAGGGAGGCCTCTTACAAAACGCTTCTCTTTTAATATCTTCCCTGTATTTCAGCACTCTGTAGCAGAGAGCAAACACGGCCTGCAGTAATGGCAGGTGGGATGGGCAAATATCATCAGCTCGCTGCCATCTCTATTTTTACTCCTCAATATCACCGCGGGCAGCAGCGGCGACGCACAGCACCATGGGAGAGCAGCTCCCCAGCAGAGTGAGCCATGGGGGACAGGGAGCGATGACATTCAGGCATGCAGTACACATTCACCCCCACACACAAAGCGTATGCACAAGCACACCAGAAAAAATGCATCATGAACAGAAGGTCCAGAAAAGCAGTCTTGTGTCAATACTTGCATCTCAGTAGTTTGAAGGTGTTAGGATCACACAGAGAAAAGGTTCTCAACCTTTTCCACCTCAAGGCCCAACTAGAAAGCATGAATTTAATCATCTTCTCATGGGTACTTCCAGTGTGAAGATGCACCAGGCAGAAAAAGTTGTCTGAAACTGATTTCATCAATATGATAGTTGTGGTGACACTTAAAGAATCTTACATAAACACTTCATAACATGTTCATGAATGTTTCATTAGTGTGTGTGGGATGTTTGACTGCATGGAATGGGTAAATGCGGAGGTGAAATTTCCGCTTTGTGGGACTAATAAGGGTCACTTAATATTTAAAGTTATAATAATTAATAATAATAATAATATTAATAATAATTTAAATCAACATTTATAAAGTATACATGTTTTTCATTATATTGATTTGGACTACTATGTCATTTTACTGAGATACATTTTTTAAAAATAAAAGTCTTCTTAATGGTGTTGGTTGATGTTTTATGTTTTATTTTGCGGCGTTTCACGTTTTTTGAAAATGTTTTTCAGTAAAATTACACAGTTGTCCATATTAATATCATGTAAAGCATGTGTTCTTTGTGAATGTTGATTTAAACATTTATGAACACATTATAAAGTGCTTATATAAGATGTTATGAATGTGTTATATAGACACCCTTCGGGTAACGTGTTACCACAACTGCCATGGCCGAAATGGTCCCCTAATCATACCCTACATTCGGAAATCTGGAACACCATGTACAGCACTATTATAGCAAACAAAACTTGTGGTGGTGATTTTGAACACTACATCATACAGGTTTGATCATTACTGTGTGACAACAGATTCCGTCGCATAAGCACTTGTCATGCCACCAGTCCAACATAAGAAACTTTGACTTACATTTGTAGTAGGTTTGATGAGAGGTCTGTGGGGAGGCACCATTGTAACTGGGCTCGGTAATCCTCAGAGAAGTTGCACATACAGTGAATTATGGGTGTCCCCTGTACGCTACTTATTGCCATGCCTTTTGGGATTGATGATCTGCATCTTCTGTACTATGTTTTCAGACATCTCTATAAAATGGCAGAACTCCAAAATAGTGCACTATATGGTGAATAGGGCACAATTTCACATTCAGCTAATGAGTTTAATGTTCTACGCTGGCCTTCCCAGTGACTGGATTTGAATCCAATAGAACACCTTTGGAATGTGATAGAACAAGCAGCATGAAAGTGCTGAAAAATCTGCAGGAACTGCATGATGTAATCATATCAATATGAACCAGAACCGCAAAGATATGTTTTCGACATCTTATGGAATCCATGCCATGTTTTGAGAGCAAACAGAGGCCCTACCCAGTATTAGTACAGAGTTCCTAATTAAGTGCTCAGTGCAAACTGCAAGCAAGCAGCTGGGCTTTAGCCTGCACTACTACAGAAGGTTTTGAAAGGTCAAGCTTGGAAAAAGCTTTGTGCCTTACAAACAATTAGTGGTGTTAATTTGACAGCCCAATTATTACATAATACATTTACATTCTATCATCAGTGGTCTTAACATGTTCATGTATGCACAAGTGTTTAAAAAAAGAAAATGAAAGTCATGTCATAAATGTCAAGGATTGTTATTCTTTTCATTAAATAAGACTGCATACTTAATAATAACCTTCATGTATTATAATAAAGTGGCTCATATGTGAAAATGTGGGTGTCTGTTTTGCTGGTTTTCTATGTTAAATTTGAAATAACACATCCTTTACAGAGAATAATATAACATAAAAATGTGCAAAATCCACATTTTTTACTTTTTTCTCCACCGTGTAAAATTCAGCAAACAAACATTAGATGAGCATTAAAACATCCAGAAGTGTAGAGGACATTTTAACCCTTTAAATGGCCAGGGCCCACCAACAGGCCCATCCCTTTGTTACGCACTTCAATAACCTAAGCATATCTCAGCCAGTTTGCATTGACGTCCCTGTCTGTCATGATTGGCCCTTCCCAGTTCTGTCCATGTGTTCATGTTTTGGTTTAGCCCATGTGCATTTGTTTTGGTTTAGCCCCCTCGTTTCATGACTCCGCCCCTGATTATTCTCACCTGTGTTTCCACCTGTGTCTTGTGAACCCTCGTTAGCCCTCTTGTATTTAAGCCCTTTGTTTTCATTAGTCTTGTGCTGATCTTTGTATTGGTCTTTGTTGTTGTTGTTGGAGTTATCTGCTGTGTTGTTCATTCTGGTTTATGTTATGTCTGTTTATCGTTCTATCCGTATTGGGTCTATGAACCTGGACCGCTTTGACCATGACCCTGAATCTCGCTTATCTCAGCACGTGCGTCCGCCTCCTCGCTCCCCGTTACACTGTCGTTACTGAATAATAAGCCTTAGTATGTAATAAGCCTGGGATTTTGTTTCACTTGGAAAATCTACAAAACATGTTACTTGACCAAAGACGCCCGGGCTTCTCTATATAACTGTATAAATGTGGTATTGATTGATGGGTTAGAATCTGCACTGACCACAGAATTTCTCCTATTTTTTGTGAGCATAATAGAAAAGCTGCAGCTTGCTTATGTTATCATCAGCAATAACTGTAACTCTTAAGGACTAAAATGTAATCCATTTAATTCATTCGCACACCTGCAGCCCAGAATATTGTAATTTATTTGAACAGGGAAACAAAAGGAGAGGCATGAGACATGCACATTAAACAATGCTCACACACACACACACACACACACACACACACACACACACCTGTAGATTGTTAAGTTCTACCAAATCAGCAAATGCAGCAACACTTTCACAATAGACCTGCTCTCAAAAGCATTAGTAAGGAGTTTCCTTTAAGTCCAGCACAAAGTTACAAGGCAGATCCAGATGACTGGCCTGATCTGCTCAGTTTGAGCAAATTAGGTCATTAAGGAGAAACAAAGCTCCATGAAAATTACATTATGGGCCATTATATTAACCTGAGCTTCGTTCAGATCAGGCTTGAATCCTTGGTCTTAAAATAAATATAGCACAAGAAAACTGTCCACACCTGATATGACCTGATCCACATTGCCATATTTTGAGTGGTAAACTGAGACTAAGTATAACTAAATACTGTCCAAACTGCTCATAACCAGCCAAAGTGCAGAATAAGACCTGACAGCGGCAGTTGCTGTGCACTGACAATGACATGCTCGTTATCAGAGCATGTAAATAAAATATAAAGCAATGTAAAATAATATGCCATAAAACAATAAAATAAAATAATCAGCTGTCTAAAAATAAGCTTTAACAAATTTAATGATTAATTAATAGCCCCTTATTAGTCCCACAATGGGGAAATTTCACCTCCGCATTTAACCCATCCGTGAAATGAAATGCCACATACACACTAGTGAGCACACACACTAGGGGGCAGTGAGCACACTTGCCCAGAGCAGTGGGCAGCCAAATCCACAGTGCCCGGGGAGCAGTTGGGGGTTAGGTGTCTTGCTCAAGGACACCTCAGTCATGTGCTGTCGGCTCTGGGGATCGAACTGGCGACCTTCCTGCCACGAGGCTGGTTCCCTAACCTCCAGCCCACGGCTGCCCATCAAATAATGCTTTTGAATTACATCTCAAGATGTTTTTTTGTAATGTGGTGTTTTGTGCAAATATTTAGAGTGAGAGAGAGAGAGAGAGAGAGAGAGAGAGAGAGAGAGAGAGAGAGAGAGAGAGAGAGAGAGAGAGAGATGTTAGCCTTTACCTGTTTAATACTCAAACTCTATTTCTGCACATAGAACATGTTGCTCAGAACATACTGAACATATATAAATATTTTTGGCCAAACAATACTAAACATTAATTTGGCTGCACTAGACTGTTATTTCCTGAATTGGTTCACTGCTTCTCATGAGCACAGGCCCAAAAAAGTAAAGCTGTTTAGGGTTTATTGATACTTTAGCTACATGTCTCAATTAATACTACACTTAACATTATCATATAGTCGCCAGCTTATCAATATATTTGAATTTGAATTATTAGCATGGTGAAAAAATAAGTGTTTTCTAAATGTGTTGCAGCCACAAGTTGTGAAGAGACAAGCATACAAAGTCTGACTGTGAGTATAGATAGATTACAGTGGAATTGTACAGAAGGATAAGCAATAAAAAAGATGGAATTTTACTGTGGCTTTAGATTACAGTCAGCATGAATCAGTGCTAGACCAAAAGGACTGGTACTGTCAGATCACAACCAAAGAACATACTGTGTGGTCTGGCTGGGAAAAAAAGCACACAGGCAGAAGGAAAAAGCCAGAATTAATGCATACAGATATCTACTCACACGCTCACTCGATGGGTTCATTCTCCTAGGAAAGCTACGTGAAAAACATCAAATGAAGCCAACATCAGAGACAAACCCTCTCTTTATAAGATTTTTACGATGTTCACCTTGCTTCTTGTTATGAACTGGAGTGGCTGTCCATTTCTTTTTTCATTAAACACACACACACACACACACACACACACACACACCTGCTCTTTGTTTCCAGCAGAAGCGCAAACTAAGTGAGAGATAAAGCAGAGGCTCAAACAGCGCTGGCTCTGCAGAACGGTGTGCTCAAGAAAATGGAATCAGCATAACTGCACTGTGGGGACAGATAGGCTGTTCCCCAGCTCGCAATTTTCAGGCTGCTTCACGCACAAAAAAAAAAAAAACTCCCTCTGTTGCTCCCCTGGTAGCCGATCCAAACTGTAGCTGGAACAGTGTATTAAAGCCACAGTCCCAAAGTCCAGCTGAACATCGCTTTTGGAAAAATTCAGCAAACACACATTGTGAATGGAGGTTTGCAAGGACATGGAGTGGACATTGTAGGCTTAAAGCCAGGCACATACTGTGCCATGTTTCAGCTTCATTGGTTGTCGTTTCACGTGTGAAGAAGGGTTGCGATACCCAAGTTATTGTCCAGATGATTTCTAGTTGAGCAGCTGGATGATTGGGTGGATTTCTGATGTCAGAAATTTCAGTTGCTTGTCTTACAGTTTGAGCAGATCTCACAAACCAGTATCTCAAAGCCGCACACAACCTACACACAAATATGATCACAATAACTGCTCCTACACAGGATATTTGATTTGAATGGTTCAGGTCATCAAACTACTTTTAATATTAGACAAAGATAAGCCAAGTAAGCACAAATGCTGTTTTTAAATGAGAATTTCACTTACTAAAGGAAAAATTTCAGTGAAATTGAGTGAGTTGTCAGATTTACTAGTGTTTGATCAATGTAATCCTATTGAGTAAATCTTAACATCTGTGCAATTGACTCCTGGCATCATCTATTTGCATATTGTTTTACTTCTTTTACCTCTTTTTGTTGTCTTTTCACTTGGAATACTTTCCCTTGCGTGTGCATTTTTCTCATATTCCACAGTGAACCACAGAGCCTGTGGGCAGATTACTGTGTTTTTTACGACTTTAATTTTATATATTACTCATTTGAGCATCTTAAACGGTACTGTGGAACAACTTGACCTAACATTTTAAGTAAATCTAACACTTTTTTAAGTGTGTGAGCATTCATAGTTTTGTTTGTCTTAGTCGTGTACATCACCATTTGCATAGTATGGCACAAGTTAGCAAAGCTGCTGTAGTTCAGTTTCTCAGTGTTTTTGATTGGTACTCAAGAGCACAGCTGTTGTTTTGAATGAAACAGCTTTATTGTGAGTTGTCTATAGACAGAGCTGAGTGTAGAGACAATTCAAATGTGCAATCAAACGTTCAGACATTACCATGTTGTCATGAAAGAGCAAAATTTCTTAAATTGTGGAGTGAATGCCTGGCTTAAAGCTGCTTCAGGAACTCTGCCTTTGTAAGTTTCCCTGTCTGGTTCTGCAAAAGCTGTGTTACTATCACCTCCAATGGACATTTGTTAACATCTAGACCCCACAGAGGCCTCTGCCCATTGCTTTGCATTTCACTGTGAGGACTACATAGATCTATTGAAGTATATCCTGGCAGAAAACATAGTAACCACAGTGTTCTTTGACATTTTTTATCATTAGATATTTAGTTTTTAATCAAAACATTCCAGTTTTCAATTGATCACAAAATGTTTTACATATTTATGCATCCCTTCTTATGATGAATCCCTTACAGCATTCAAGTGTTCTGTTTATCAGATATGGAAACACATCTGTCTGACAGGATTTCAGCTACACAGCAGTGATGATATGGATGGAGTTCAACACATAAATGTTAAAAATTGTTTGTTTAGCGATGTGTTTTCCTAGTTATTTTACCTGCTTTAATGAACTGCTGTGCAAGCTCCAACATGGCTTAAATTTCATTCAGGAATCAATGGCTTCCCATGTTATTTCAGAGTTTGATACCAATTTGTATCAGTTTAAGCACAGTTCATAGACAAATCAGCTAACTGGTAAGATAGCCTGATATCTCTGCCAATTTCCAGATAGTCAGAGTGTCATTCAGCAGTCACAAACCCAGTTCACTCCAAATAAATGGCAAGGCCTGCAATTTTAGCTGGAGAGAGTTCTTAGGCTATATGAGCATGTTATTATAGTCATTAAATGCAATGAAAATGATAGGAAATTATTATGAACTTATATGATATTCCTGTTCTTTATTTCTAGTAATTTTCATTTATGACTACATATTTTCAATATTACACTTACAATGCCAATTACACTTTCAGTCCTGGGCTGACAGCTCTGTGTTGATTTCTATCCCTTGGTTTTGTTTTCATGTTAAAGAGGTGAGACTTGCCTTTAAAATCATCTCAACTTGTAATGGTCCTTCTTCTGGTTTCATGATGAAATGTTTTGTTCTAGAATTCTGTTGGGGTCTAAAGGGGTAATAGTCATTATCAACATCTACATATCAGAGCCAATTTATGTGTTAATCACATGCCCACAAAAATTATTTTTGGGTGTTAAGTTGATATCGTTGTTTTTTTTGTTGTTGTTGTTTTTTTTATTACATACTGATGGTAAACAATAACAACCTGGCTTTCTTCTCATACAGATAAAACATGCAATTTTATACATTGAAAATATGTTTCAAATACTCTTCAATTCAAGCCGAAATACATTTCAAACTGGCAAAATGCATTTCAGAATATATTGCCATAGCAAAAAAATATATACATATAATTTAAAAAACACTTCTTGTAAAACATGTGGGGAAATATTACACCTAGAAATGCACCATGAAAAAAAGTGTATGTAAATGTATATACCAAATACATTTGATAATGTATGAAAATTCATTATCCCAAATACTTGCCTAATGCTTGTTTACAATACTTTAAAATAACAAAAGCAAGTGTTGTAGGTATTGATACACTTTGAAAATGCAGCTGCATGATTTGATATCTTGTTATTTGAAATATAGCAGCAGAAGTAATGCAGTCACTGTACCGGACTGTAGTGGTGAAGAGAGAGCTAAGCCATAAGGCAAAGCTCTCTGTTTACCAGTCAGTCAACATCTCAATCCACGCCTACGGATATGAGCTGTGGGTAATCATCGAAAGAATGAGATCGCGAATACAAGCGACGGAAATGAGCTTTCTTCACAAGGTGGCAGGCTACACTCTATTTGATAGGGAGAGGAGCTCAGAGTAGAGTCACTATTTCTTTACATTGAGAGGAGCCCGCTGATGTGGTTCGGGCATCTGATCGGGATGCCCCCTGGAAGCATCCCGGTGGGGGTTTATCATGGACAGCCTACTGGGATGACACTGACGTCATTCTAGAACCCGCTAGAGGGAGGGATTATATCTGGCATGGGAGCAGCTAGGGCTCTCCTGGAATGAGCTGGAGGAAGTTGCAAGGGACATGGTCATCTGAGATTCTCTGCTCTCCCAACTGCTACTGCGACCTATCTGGACTAAGTGGTTAAAGATGATGATGAGATGATGATGGGCTTACATGTGCTGTCAGTATCACTGTCTCTCTCTATACCAGGTGACCAGGTTTTTTTCTTTACATTATCCTATGTACAAACTCATGACCTTCACTCATAGTTTCTTGTGTACAAACCCAACTGGGTTACAGTCAATATACAAAGTGAAAATGTCTCGCCAGCATCAGGATAAATAGTTAACCAAACACCGCTTTTGGTGCCATCTTGCTTCAGTATGGACAGTTTTCTGTCCTCCTGTCCTGTACAACTGTAGCCCCTTAAATACAGGTCAGCATAGGATCATAACCAAAGCACTACAGTTCAGTGCTCTGTGCACCAGTCATGTGTGTGACAGAGCCTAGGACAGACCCTGAGGGCCGAGTTTAGCTTGAGTAATGTTGCTAGTTGTACGTGATGGACACAAACCCACGGGTCCGGTGAGCATGTCTAGCCTGAAGCTAGAGTGGGGATTAGCTCTCAGGAGTGGTGCAGCACACAGGACACCAGTCGCTATTAGTGGGTTGTTAGTGAGAGCACACCTGCAGAAAGAGTGTGCAGTTTGTTTACTGATACCGCTGTGATGGGAAACTTAATTAAAGCCATATCACTCAATTTATTTGCTCTGCTGGAGCACAGACATGAGCTGAGTTTGTGTGTGAGTGTGTGTTTGTTAGAGATGTTATCTTTTTCATAACACTTATAAAAGTTTATGTGTGTCATAAAGGTACCCGTTTCCATACGGAATCGTATAAAACACTTCCAAAACTGCAGCGCAGGTCCGGGTCTTAGTGTCCTCATGCTAGCTACAGTCATGACTAATGCTACCTCAAACCATTTTTTTAAACTCACAGAAATGGATACCAGTGATACCACACACAGAATATTGATGGTTGTCCAGGTAGGAATGTCACTGTCTTGGATAAATGACAATGCTCTATTTAAGTGCCACTGTAAGTCACTAAGAGTGTCACAAGTGTAACAGGTAGATTGAGAGTAGAGTTTCAGCAATTATTAAATTAGTCAAAAAAAAGAAAGACAGAAACAGCTCGACAAATATTTAAGGATGATAAAAATGCTGCAAATATGCAAATAAACAAATATGTAATATGTGCAAAGATGCCATAATAGCAAGAACAATGCAGTGTTTCAAAGATTTGAGCTGCTAATTTAGCTAAGTAGTAGAATTCTTTGAATTATTACCTTTTTTTAGTTGCTTTGTGTAATTGCCAAGTTGCAGAGAAAATGCGTTGCAGGCAACTCACAACCCTACAACTAGGTGCCTGAGTGTTTCACCATCTAAAGCCAGCCTTAGACTGCAGTTTGAGCTGTGTGTGTTGGTACATAAGAGAGTACATTATAATAGTGTGTGTTGATGTTTAATAGAGTATAATATAGTAGTGTGTGCTGGTAAATAATAAGGTATGATTTAGTAGCATTTAATAGTATATCATGTAGTATGATATAAGTGTGTGTGTTAGGATATCATTGTGTTGAAGGGTAATTATAGAAATACTCAAATACTCTTAAATTTGACAAAGATTGTACAAAAAACATTTGTTGGATCAAAAATCTGTATACAAGCACACCATTCCCAACAAAACCAAACATTCTGAAGTTGCTGCAGTGATCTCTCCAAAACTGTGTGGAATGCACAATCACTGATAATATACCACTAACAAAAAAAAGAGTAAATAACTAAGAAAAAGACAACTTTGCAAATTGTTCCAGCTTAAATATGCAGCAGCTGAAGCGTAAGCCAATCATTGAAATGAGCTGGACGAGAACTTACAGACAGTAGAGTAGAGGCTGCTGACCAATGAGGGCCTCATAAATAACTAAAACCTAAAGCAGACTAAGTCTAATTGTTAGAGAATGCCATCCAACTTTTGATCATGAAATACGATGGTGGTATTGTACTTATACCCAGACATAAAGACACAAAATAATTTGTATATTATTTGCATACAGTTTGCCTCTAAAATATATTTGTAAGATTTCATTTCATCACATCAGACTTACCACCCCAGAATAAGACCAAACAAGGTATTTTATTTCTGCATCTGAGAAATAATCACATTATTTAGTTGAAGAGTTTTTACACTAGCAACATCCAGCACATAATGCAGAATGTATCATTGTCAGCAGTGTTTTGACACTGTTTGTTTACTTTGCCAAATTGTGAGCTTGATTGACAACTTATAAGCCAAAATAAGCAGCGCAGCTATTAGAATCCCCTATTATGTTGTTAAAGGTGTTCAGAAAGAGAGAGGGATAAAGGGAGAGGAGAGGAGAAGGTGAGAGAAAGAGAGAGAAAGCTCTGCTAGTGAAGCTAATTCTCAAGTGCCGGGGGATTTGAGAGATTGAAGAGGAAAGAGTGAGAGTTAGGGAGAGAAAAAAAAATCTTTTGCATTTTAATGAAAACTTTGAACAGAATGTAAATCACCCAAAACGGAGGAGTGCTGATACATAAACAAAAAAGAAAAAAGGAAGGAGAAGAAGAACAGAATTAGCTTTGATGGAATTTTTAATGAGACGGATTTTTGGATTGACACACACTTACAGTGAGGGGCTGAGAGAAGTGTGTGCTCGTGTGTGTGTGTGTGTGTGTGTGTGTGTGTGTGTGTGTGTGTGTGTGTGTGTGTGTGTGTGTGTGTATATATGCATGTCAAGGAAGGTCATGGGAATAATATTACTAACAGCAGGACCACCACCATCACTGGGCTGGCATTCTGCACAACGCCAGCATTACTTTATGTTAGCAGCAGTCCAGCATTAATTACCTCACACCTGAATGTGCTTTATATTTGCTTACCTCTGTAAGGACACTGACCTGGACCTGGATCTCTGAAAGCTGCTTTGTATCAATGGCCATGGTAAAAATGCTAGAGACATAAAATGTAAGTGGATTGAATTCAAATTCAACCAATTTCTATATTAAAATTTAATTACCATGTATATGATTGAATTTTTCATTGTTTGATAAAATCACCTATGGTACTGTGAAGTCCAAAAGTAACTGGACAGGGATAATAGCTGGAATAGTTTTGTTGTTTTGTCTCTCTACTCTAGCACATTGGCTCTTATACAGTCTTGTTATTCATCAGTTTTATCTTTGGCATATCTGTACAATCAAACACACGTCTCCTAGGAGTGTGTTTAAAATTGAGTGCAATGGTTTAACCCTTTTGTTTCCTTATGAAGGCTAAAGCAGAGAGCTAACAGCAGGTTTTACAGTGATCTGGCTGTGTGTTTGTGCTGTATTTCTGGGTTCTGGGATGTTAGAGCAGGTTTCTCTCCCTCTGGCTAATGATGGCAGGTTCCTCTGAGTGTTCTTGTCTATGTGTGAATCATCTCACTATTTTAACCCTTTGTTTACAATATGAAGGCTAAAAGCAGAGATGTAAAATAACAGCAGCGAGTGGGTTTTGGGTGATTTTTGAGCTGGATTGCTGGCTGACGGATGGGCATGGGTGGATGAAATCACTCTGGATGGTGAGGGCAGAGTCTGATGAGTGATCTGATGTGTGAATCATGTCATTGTTCTGACCGTTTTTTTTTTTTATTTGAATGTCAAAATCAGAGAAATAAAATCAGGATTTTCCAAGCTGAATTTTTCCACTGATCACAGTTTGATGATGTCATGTTTCCTAGTTAGGGCAGGTCTGCTGATTGGTCTGGTATGTGTTCCATGTTTGCAGCTTAAATGATTACCTACAGGTTCTAATAACCTCAAAAATGCCTGATTTGTGGTTAAACAACCAAAATTATCGTCATTAACATCATGCGCTTACTTTTCCATGTACACTAATGTAAAGAAATGCTGTGACTATATGTTTCATTTAAAGATTTTTGCTTTACACGACTGATAAGTTAACGTTGATGTAGATAACTACTTCCATAAAAAAGTGAAACATATCTAGTACAGTAGAGGCTCATCTACTGAAATATTAACACTCAAGCAGCACTGTTAGAAATAAAGGTTCAGTGCAGGCACATATTTTGTTCTTCAGTGTCCAAGCAGTATAAATGTTCCTCAAAGGTACAACAGTGGATTTAAGGTCCAATAATATACTTTAAAAAATGTTCCAGGTGAAAAGTAGATATTTGTATCTTTTCATAACCTAATGTTTTAAAACAGGACAGTAAAATAAAAAGCCTGGAGCTGAGACTGGGTGTGGAGTCAGTACAACTTAGAAAATATCATTTTAATGGATTACGGTGCAGTTATGTTCCCTGACTAAAGGTACTGAGATGTACCCATGAGAGTACCACCCTAGTGGCACTTTACTCCCTTTTTCCTGAGAATGTGGGGGAGCAGTGAGACCCAAAGCTCTGCCTATGAGGACAACCACTGGCTCATGAGCCACTGAATACTTTTATTGGCTCACTATCAAAACGTCTGCATGAATTAGCGCATGCCTGATGTAAATTATATGTATATGAGGGCAAATTGGGGCATGTCCGTTGCAAATGATATGTAAATCAGGTACTCGTGCGTGGGCGCTTGTTTCACCACACTGAAGCTGATTAATCAATCACACCCAAATCACCACTTCTTTCATGTCATTTGACAGTTTCCTGAATCAGACGTGGAGTAGTTCATATGTTATTTAGGATGGTCAAGTCTGCTTCTATGCAACCCTAATAAATAAGGGTAAGAGCATGCAAACTGTAAAGTTTGTGGTGGTAGAAAGCCAGAAAAACTAAACAGCTAGGTAAGAATTCATTAGCTTTCCATTTTTGGCATGTTACCAGTATAAAGGAAGAAACTGTACTCTTTAAATACTCCAGTGTTTTCTGTGTTTCAACTTCCTAGTGTTTCATAGCTATTAGCTACATATTTGTTGTTACCTCTGTGTTGCAATCAGTGATAACTATTTGGCCTCAAGGGTCATTATTTTCTTTTTCCACTCTTGCTTCAGATCTGTAAAAAATCAGAGGTGCGGATGTCCATCTGTCCACTGTGAGAAGACAACACAGCACTACGGGTCTCATAGGATGTGTAGCTGTCAAGAAGCCCTCACTGTGGAAAAGAAACAAACAAGACAAAAAATCAAACAAAGAAGAGGCTGGTGTTCTTAGAATGATGGACTGACCACCCCAAAGCCCAGACCACAGCATCATTGAACATGTTTGTGATTATTTGCATCATGAGAAGTAGAAAGTACAACTTCTAAGACTGAAATTTCGAAAATATACCTGAAGATTTCTTTGAAAAAATGAGAGTGTCAAAAAGAATGGAAGCTGTAATGAAGACAAAAGATAAACAAACAAAATACTGAAATAAAATCTGGTAACGTCTTAATTAAGGGTCTTTCATTTTCTTTTAAACGTTCCATTAAACTAAACAGTTGTGACGGAATGTGTGTGTGTGTAAAGTTGTATGTAAAAAGAGTGTGATGATAGAGAGTGGGGGAGAGAGATAGAGAGAAAGAGGTAAGACAGAGGTAATAGCTCAGGTGACACGGCAAACACATTTATTTTTGTGGCAGTGACCTTTTAGGCAGGTGTGTGTGTAGATGTAGCTAAGCCTCTCTCTCTCTCTCTCTCTCTCGACCTCATGTATCAACCTTGTCTCTGGCTAAAACGATTGATGACTTCCTCCACTCCCCCCCCCCCCCCCCCTTCCTCCACCTCCACACAGCACTCAGAAACTCAGGCTCTTTCATTTGAGCAAACAATACCAGCTACTACATTCTGTCCGTCCATACAAATCTTTCAATACAAATAAAAGTGTGTGAACATTGAAATGGCCCAGATTCCACACCTTCCAGGTATTTTATTATTATTGTTATTATTTCTTGATTAAGTGATTATTTTTCTACTATTGAATGTAAAACTGTCAGAATTCACCTTTACATTACTTAAATAATGATCTCTGTTCAGATGGGCTGTGCTGCTATTGTACCTCGTTTAAACAGCATTCAAAGCTCAGTGTGAATGGGTGGATTTACACTTCTGCAAGAGTATGGATGGATAAATAGAAATGCTTTGGTTTTTGTGACATCACAAAAATAATGAATTCAAAACAGTCTGTTTGTGTAGCCAGATGTGGACTGTATGGACTTATGAACATTGCAATTCATTGAAAAATTCACGCATACAGCCAAGACACTCACTTCGCCAAACAAACAGTTCACATTCAATACGACCAGTACAGAAAGTGACCTTTTACATTGTGTATTTTTAGGCACATGTGTTTCATCATCATAGAATAACAATTGCACTTTGTTTACTGCTGCATGTGGATTTTACAGTGCTTGATTCTGTCTGAATGTTTCTTTTATCCTCCAGATAGGTCTCCAGCCTTCGTGTTGGTTTATGCATACTGACTCTAGAAATACAGAGAACAAGGTCAGGTATGAAGAATCAAATGCAAGTTACATATATAAAATGTGGATGTACCACTACTGACTTGGATAAACTTCCCAGATCACAAAATCCATTCCTACCGCCTTTCTGCACCAAACAGCAAGGAGCAGAGTTTCTGCTCCTTCGTCAATCCTGTCATCCAGGTTGTCGTGGTAAAATCTCTGGAGTTGAAAAGCCTCTCAAAAGCATTTTTTGCACTAAATTAAGCTCTGGTACAGGTCGTCCTTTGCTGATTAACTCCAACTTTTCATTAAAAGTTAATCAAGATAACAGTATGGATAATACATTCACAGCAATGTCCTCCTCACTAGCAGTAATGCTACTTTCGGCTTCCATCGTGAACCAACAAGCTAGCTAGCATTTTTCTCTAAAACTCTGATGGGGTTGGTGGGGGAGGGTGTGTGTGGAGGAGTACAGAGAGGCTTCTTTAATTTAACACTTCACTTTCCAAAACAAAATGGACAGGTTTGTTGGAGAATTTATTTGCTTAGATTTGTGTTTGTTTGTTTGTTGATTGTCAAAAAATTATCAAAAAAAAATCTCTGAGGGTGTGGAGGGCCATGACGTTTCCCCTGTGCTGAACAAGTTAAAATAAGAACAAATTCTTCACAGAAAACACACTTCTTCATATTTTTCACACAATTACTGTTTGCTGAATTTCACATATTGACAAAATTCTCTATATAATGCAGCCTGAGCAAAATAAAAGTTATGGGATATTTTTTGTTTTATATGTTAGTTTTTCCAAGATGTTTTAGTTAATAAATAAATTAATAGAAATTGTGCACTAAAAGTGGTAGATAATTTATCTTATTTCCCTGTAGGAGATGTGTCTACTTGTTTTGACTTCAAAAACATAGCTTGGGTGCCAAAACTTTTGCATACAACCATATGTTCATGGCCATGACACAGCAGTGAATGCAAATGCAAAAAGGCAGGAATAAATCATAAAACTTGACAGCTATTGATATATAGTGATGGCCTCTGATCTGACTTGCTGCCCTCTAAAGTGCCTTGTCTGAAAAAGGCGTGTGCAGTTTGGATTATAAGAAAATTAGCTGAAAAATCTCAAACATGAGAGATGTGACCAATCACAAAGCAGCGCAGATGTGGTCACCAGCAGAACAGAATGTTTTAGTAGTAGTAGAAGGTACATGTTCATAACAAGAATACATTTAAGGAAAAAGTAGATTACTTTTCTCACAAATATTATTGAGTGGAAGTAAAAGTAACATTTTTAGATGAAGAGGTACAAAGCCAGTAAAATTGTACAGTACAGGTGTCTATGTACTACCCACTTCTCACAACTTTTATATGAGGTTTATGCAATTGAAATGAAATTTGATGCTAAATTTCTTTCCATTTAACCTTTAAGTCAAACAAAACAGTCTTTTATTTCAAACAGATAGCAAACATGAGCTGAAATGTCCATAATAGACCATTTCTCTCACACTTATTGTCTTATGTTTAGTCCTAACTGTTTAAAACATCCATCATGAGTTCAGTCCAAATATTTTGGGACATGAGTTTGCACTTCCATTATAAAGAAGTCTATACAGCACATTAGTCGATGCAAATGTTCTGCAGTTTGTTAGAGGAGAATTCGTGCAGCACATGCGCACACGCAGAATGAAATCCCTGCCTGCCTCCAGCCTTCACTTTGCATTTTGAGCGAGACTAAAGATTAAAGCCCCTCTCAATACAAAACCCAACAGCAGCACTGCCAAATACACCCTCAGACCCACAGCAGAGAGAGAGAGAGACAGAGAGAAATTAAGCTCAGGTAAAGGAAACAGGAGAAAGACAGGAAAGGAAGATGAGAGAAAGGTGCAACAACGAGAGGAAAAGGTAGAACATTGCTATGATGACTCCATAAAGACAGAGACACGAAAAGAAGGAAAGGAAGACAGACTAAGCTCTCCTTCACAGTGGGGTGTTCTTTTGGTGATACACTGCATTTGGCTGGGGCTAAACTATTTATACCGTCGCTGTCCACTTTTGTCGACTTTCATTTTTCAACATCATTTGAAAAGAGAAGCTGTCCTTTACATTGTCTGAAAGTGATGTCATGGTGAATGGACTGATAGATATGCACCAATGATATTGTGTAAATATATGAATCACCTCAGAGTCTATATGTGAGCCCACATGTCAGCTTCTCACTCTCCCAACACCATTATTTACAAATGAGCTCTATAGAAGTTACTGAATAGTTGATGCTTTTTAAAATTCCCTTAAAGGGGATATTTTTTTATTATTAAATGGTTAAGATGTAAACAAAGCCATTCATGGTGGTTTGATCTGAAATATCAAACCTACAGAGTATCGATCATAGTGGTGGTGAGTAACCAGACGCCTTAAGCGGTCAAAGGAGCTGTATCCTTTAAACACACACACATTATCTAAGCCGATTATCCTTCTGGGTTGTGGGGGATGTTGGAGCCTATCCCATCAGTCACTGGGCAGAAGGCAGGACAGGAAACACCTTGGACAGGTCGCCAGTCCATCACAGTTGTATCACAGTGGTAAACTTGTAATATTTGTGTGCTTTTAATCATGCATGATCATTTTACAACCTCCCTTTATCCCTTAGATTTAAACTGGCTGTATTTGTTTGAATGGTAAAGGTAAATGACTGATGTATGTAAATGAGCTCTGCTCTGATTGGCTGTCCTGTTTTTTGCCTCATTCAAAAAGCACTCAGAGCTGAAACTCTCCCTACACCGTACAAAATAGTCCTAAAGAAAACTTTGTTTTTACAGATTCACAACTATTTCACATCTATCAACATGCCATAAAAAGTCATAAGACGTGGAGGTTCACTTGTCATTTCAACAGTAAATAAAATGGCTAGATTTGCATTGTAAACATTGCCACCCCTGGTTCCTCTCAGCATCACTGTAAAGAATTTCATTCTGAATGACTTTGTTTACATCACAACCATTTAATTATACAGGTTTTTTTATGATGGAAATCCCCTTTAAGACTAACAGCTGAACATTAAGCCTGGAGGTCACCAAACTCTACCAGCACCTGACTATGTTCTCCTAATCAGGCTAAGGGCTGTAATCATGGCACTTTACCCTACAGGTCACACTCATATGTCACGTTTGATGTCACTGCACAGTGCTCAGTGTGAGCAGTCCCAGCTACAGGCCTATAGATCATAAAGTCACTGCTGCCCTTCTTGCAGACTCACTCATTACTGCTGCTTGCCTTTGTAGCCTTCCAGTCCAGGTGTGAGCAGTGATAATAGTTTCTGCAAGTTGCCAGAGCAGTGTTATTAGGTCCTGTTCACCTGCCTCCACATTTCAGCACGGTCGCTGCTCTAACACACTCGATTCAACTGATAATGTGCTCATTAATTAGGAAATGAGTAATAAGGCTTCATTTTGCACTGGGTTTTACTTACATTAATGGTGCACACAGCATCAGAGGTGGGTAGTTGCTAGATCCAGTGTCATGTGCTTAAGAACAATTTTAATGGATTTGTACTTTCAAATGATAACACTTTTACTACAGTGCATTTCTGAGAAGGTATCTACACTTGACTAGGTTCAATTTTAACCATTTACAGAGTGTTAGTCTTTTTTTGGGGGGGGCTTAATTTCATTCTGTTCTATTGGTTCAGCTCCTGGACTGCTTTGCTGTAGCACATACATCTCACTTCAGAGCTACAGTATTCTATTGTAGCCCAAATGGATCCCAAAAAGTCTTGCAGCACTTACTTTTTTGCTTTTTTATGCATTATTTTTTGCTTTATTTGCTTCTACTGTTTTTTTGCTAGCTGTCTTTATATGGACGCAATGTTTTTTCTCCTCTTTTCCTCAAAATATTGATATAGTATCTTAAAATTATTCAAATAAAATCTAAAAATTTTGTATCTTAAAATAAAGATTTTTCTTGAAATACTGACCTATTTTCTTAACATACTGACTTTTGTCAATATTTCTAAAGTGTAAGGCAATATGTCTCATATTAAGTCAAAAACACAAGAGCATAACTCATTATTTTCACAAAGTAAGAAAAAAAAACATTTTGCTGCCAGAAATGTGGAGAAAGAAAATATTGACATAATACTCATAGAGTCTTGACTTATTTTCTCAAACATTTGACTTAGTATCTTTAAATAAATAAAAACATTGATAGATTTCTAAAATGCTGACATACTTTGGCAAAGCCTATATTTCATATTACTGTTGTTGGAAAAAACCTTGTATCTCCAAAATGGTAGCATTACAGAAGAAGGAAAAAACATACACAACTTTTAATGTCGCCGGCCCCCCTTAGAGATAGGGTGAGGAGCTTGGCGATTCGGGAGAGGCTTGGAGTAGAGCCGCTGCTCCTCCACGTTGAGAGAAGCCAGTTGAGGTGGTTCGGGCATCTGGTAAGGATGGCCTCTGGACGGCTCCCTAGGGAGGTGTTCCAGACATGTCCAACAGGGAGGAGACCTCGGGGAAGACCCAGGACACGGTGGAGGGATTATATCTCAACTGCCTTGGGAACACCTCGATATCCCTCCGGAAGAGCTGGAGGAGGTGGCGGGGAAGAGGGAGGCCTAGGCCTCTTCGCTTAGGCTGCTGCCCCCCCGACCCAGGCCCAGACAAGCGGATGACAATACATGGATGGATGGATGGATACTTTTAATGTAAGCCAATGGAACCAGACTCCCTCCCTTCTTCCCTTCTGCTTTAACCTTTTTGTGCCAAGAGTGATTACACCATCTCAGTTAGGAACTATCAAAGAGCATGACGCTCTAAACGCTTCCGACACGCAGGAAAGCAAGCAAGATGAGTGGAGAGATGAAAAGAGAGGGAGATAAAACGAGTGTACACCCACTGTATTTCAAGCCTCTGCTTAGGTTCAGGCTCATTATGGAGTTAAAAAGCACCATGTGTGCATGTGTGTGGGTGTGTTATTTAAGCCGAGAAAGAGGAAACGGGTAACTTTCAGGGTTCCCACTGCCAATCATCACTGTCCATGATCAAAATAATTCATTACCACCCTCTAAACTCTAACCATGAAACTCCAACAGCATCAGTGTAAATATTCCATAGATAAATTCACACATATTATATGTATCATCACTCTGCTAAGAAAACTTGTGATGATAACCTTATAAGAGAATACATACACACACACACACACACACACACACACAGACACACATACAAATTATATATATACATACATATATATACACATACACACACACACACACACACACACACACACACACACACACATACATTTATGTATATATACATAATTTGACCATCAACATTACATGTAAAACAAGACACATGCATGTTCACAGGATAGTAAATAAAATGGTGATATTTATTTTGTGGGTATTGTGACCCCTGGTTCCTGTCAGAACCACTGTAAAAAAAAAAAAAATAAAAAATAAAAAAAAAAAAATCAGTCTTTAAGTTTGTCTACAATGAACCATCACACCATTCTGATTTTGTTTAAATCTCAGTAACACTGATGTGATGGTGGTGTTAGTGTGTGTTGTGCTGGTCTGAGTGGATCAGACACCTCAGTGTCACCGCTGGACTGAGAATAGCCCACCAACCAAAAATATCCACCCAACAATGTTCTGTGACCACTGATGAAGGACACAAACTGTGCAGGAGCACATGAGCTATTGTCTCTGACATTACATCTACAAGGTGAACACAGTGTTTAAAAACTCCAGCAGCACTGCTGTGTCTGATCCACTCAGACCAGCACAACAGACACAAACACACCATGACTGCATTGCAGTGTTACTGCAGTGCTGAGAATGATCCACCACCCAAATAGTACCTGCTCTGTGAGGGTCCTGACCCCTGAAGAACATGGTAAAAGGGGGCTAACAAAGTATGCAGAGAAACAGGTGGACTACAGTCTATAATTGTAGAAATACAAATTGCACATATATAGTACAACCCCAAATCCAGTGAAGTTGGGACATTGTGTAAAACATAAATAAAAACAGAATATGATGATTTGCAAATCCTTTTCAACCTATATTCAATTGAATACACTACAAAGACAAGATATTTAATGTTCAAATGGATAAACTTTATTGTTTTTCGCAAATATTCACTCATCGTCCCTGAAAAAGACGTTGCATGGACGGCAGCAGATGTTGCTCCAAAACCTTTATGTACCTTTCAGCATTAATGGTGCCTTCACAGATGTGCAGTTTACCCATGCCATGGGCACTAACACACCCCCACACCATCAGAGATGCTGGCTTTTGAACTTTGCGCTGATAACAATCCGGACAGTCCTTTTCCTCTCTGGCCTGGAGGACACGACGTCCATGATTTCCAAAAACAATTTGAAATGTGGACTCGTCAGACCACAGGACACTTTTCCACTTTGCGTCAGTCCATCTCAGATGAGCTCGGGCCCAGAGAAGCCGGCGGCGTTTCTGGGGGTTGTTGATACTGTATATGGCTTTCGCTTTGCATGGCAGTGTTTTAACTTGCACTTGTAGATGGAGCGACAAACTGTGTTCACTGACAATGGTTTTCTGAAGTGTTCCTGAGCCCATGTGGGAATATCCGTCACAGAATGATGTCGGTTTTTAATGCAGTGCTGCCTGAGGGATCGAAGGTCACAGGCATTCAATGTTGGTTTTCTGCCTTGCCACTTACTTGCAGAGATTTCTCCAGATTCTCTGAATCTTTTGATGATATTATGGACTGCAGATGATGAAATCCCTAAATTCCTTGCAATTGCACGTTGAGAAACGTTGTTCTTAAACTGTTGGACTATTTGCTCACGCAGTTGTTCACAAAGTGGTGAACCTCACCCCATCCTTGCTTGTCTGAGCCTTTCAGGGATGCTTGCTTTATACCCAATCATGACACTCATCTGTTTCCAATTAACCTGTTAACCTGTGGAATGCTCCAAACAGGTGTTTTTTTTTAGCATTCCTCAACTTTCCCAGTCTTTTGTTGCTCCTGTCCCAACTTCTTTGGAATGTATTGCAGGCATCAAATTCAAAATGAGTGAATATTTGCAAAAAGCAATAAGGTTTATCCGTCTGAACATTAAATATCTTGTCTTTGTAGTGTATTCAATTGAATAGAGGTTGAAAAGGATTTGCGAATCATCGTATTCTGTTTTAATTTGTTTTACACAACGTCCCAACTTCATTGGAATTGGGGTTGTAAGTGGAGCTGATAAAATGTACAATGAATTTAGAAACAAGGAGGTAGTCATAATGTTATGCCTGATCGGCACAATAAAATAAAAACACAATAAAAGATACTCTAATTAAGGACAAATACGTAAAATAAACATGCAGGTGACTTTTGAGCATGTGTAGAAAGAAATTGACACTAACTTATAACAATACACTGTCCTGTTTTCCCAGGACTATCAGTCACATGGAAAAGTTGAACAATGCTGATTGAAAGGACAAGTTCAGTTTTCTAAATGAAACTCCGTTCTTTTAGATCCTTACAGGGAGCAGACTTAAATAAATAAAATGTGCCATAAAACTTGGTCTGTGCAAAATGTATGTTTACTTACCCCTCAATATTTCAAACCCAGCAAGTAAACAGTAATTGCACAATACAATGTGCAGGTGTGGTCTGTGTGGAGGATGTGTAACTTATTTTCACTTCAATACAACACATTTTAACCAGGGGTGCCTGAGTTTATGCATATGTGTGTACGGTCAACTATACTATAGGAAGTACAGTTGACAAAAAGCAGTTTTTCCAGTGATGCTGTAGAAGAACCACTTTTATTTCCCCTACAAACATTTCACTGTATGGTTCCTTTAAAAACCCATCATTGTAAGTGAGATGTGCGAGTGTGAAGAACCTTTCCAAAGTTCCACCTAAACATAATGTAAAGGTTCTACAGTTAAACATTTTTTCTAGAACCTTATGTCCAGCCGAAGAGCCATTTTGGAACATTGATGTTGAAGAATGTACAACAGGGCAGAACAGAAGTGCAAAAACATGAAAAGCACATTGAACTGTAAGTGTGGAAAATATATAAAAGAATCCATCACTTGGTCTATAAAAGACTCTGTGACTATTTCATGTCTGGAATAAACTTTCCAAAAATCCTTCAGCCTATATGTGGTGTGAATGCTGGAGTGTGTAATCGTGTGTTTCGCTGTGTATGATGTGTGTAAGGGAGGTGACGGCTGAAGTGGGACCTTCTGTTCTATTTGCTGAGGGATTGTGAGACACCAGAGGACTTAAGGGGGATTTTAATCACCGAGTGCCACTGCATTACACAGAGAGACACGTGGTCTGGAGTAATGTTTTCCACCTCCAGCCCTGTATGCACTGTTTTCCTGCACCTGAGTCACATCATTAGCTAATTACTAAGGGCTTACTGAAGTGGAAGAAATGTGTTAAAGCAGGAAAAACACATCACTGTGCAGTACACATCAAACACATACGCATTCACTCTTATTTCCTCTGTTTGCATTGGTTCCCCTTCAAGCCATGAATTCCTGGTTCTGTTTCCTCTGTGTAGTTTTGTGAACAGTTATTGGTGTTTTGCTCTACTATTTAAAGATGCTTACCTAACTCTTCAGGAGGTGTGGGGATATGCTTCATCTGTGACTTTTGACAGTACTTGGACAGGTGCTTCTCAAGATTCACCCTGAAGATGGTTTTTAAACAATGAAAGTACTTTTTTTCATGATTTTGTGTAGAGTGTTGTAAGCATTAAGTTTTGTTTTAATCTTTTTATGTACAGATTATTCAAAAATGTTTTATAGGTGATATTTGAATGAAATATATTTCAGATTAATATTTGCTCTTCTATTTTGTGATCAAAATAAATTTGGCCTCCTCAGTAATAAGTGCTTGTTTTGATGATAAATTTAAGTTGAAAAAAATCTTGTCAGGTTCTAACAACATAACATTACACCAATGAGCCAAAACAGAATGACTGTTCACAAAACAAACCATCCATGATACAAAATACAAGGGGTCCTGGGGGTTCCCTAATTCACTTCATGGACCTCTGAATATCTCAATTTCAAAATTCTGAGTGGGGCTTATAAATAAACTAATAGTGCTATTATGATGTCCATTAGGGAAAAACAGACTCTGAAATACAAATTCAGGGAAAGCTCATTGTTTAGCTGCTTCAACCACAGTCAGCAAGCTTCTCTCTTTGGTATTTTTTGGCCAATATGGTGGCTGAGCTAGCAGCCAGCTAACTAGAGTAGCTAGCCAACATGACACGAGGAACATGTCATATAACAGTGCATCACACTCTGCGGCAAGTGAGGTACTCTTGCTGACCCCTGTCCACCATTGAAAGAGGCTCTGCATAACATTAAGCTGGGATACTCTGGGTCCATCATTCATATGGACGTCAACGTGATATGTTTTACCTCAGAAACATCGCTGCAGACCAGGTACACCCCCCATAGCAATAGTATTTCCCAATCGGCATGTTCTCTTTCAGCTGGATAATGCACCCTGCCACTCTGTTCAGGAACTGAGGAACTTGATGAGGAGTTCAAGGTGTTGCTCCAGCCTTCTAAGTCCCCAGATCTCAATCCAATCAAGCATCTGTGGGTTGTGCTGGAACAACGAATCACGGCAGCTACACTTCGTACACAGGACTTAAAGGATCTGCTGCTAATGTCTTGGTGACAGGGCATCATCAGAGGTCTTTTAGAGCCAATGACTCGTGGGTCAGAGCTGTTTTAGGACCAACAGCATTTTAGTTTTGTCTTATCCGTGTATATGAAATGAATAGTGTTTCTATGAATTTAACAGGCTTTTATCTAGCCCCTTCATCTATTACAGTTAACCCCACCTATTCAGGTTTTCAGCTGAATTGTTTAGAAATGGCCAGTGCTGGAAAGAAAGCGTTTGTTTTCTTTTATAGAAGAGATGTGTAGGTTGCTTGTATAAAATGGGTAATCTTGATCAAATACTTTTAAAAATGTTTAAGCAAAAACCCTAAAACATGTTATGCCATGTTCTACACTTCAATAACATGATTATATTTACGGGTTCACATGTACTGACTCTGTCAAAAATTATAGCAAACGTGTAAAAGAAATGATTTTTCATTCAATTCAAATCATGATAAAAGTTGTTTTTCCTTGTAATACTTCTATAACTGCTATGTCTATAAGAAAGTGTGAATACATATATAACACATTATATTCAAAAGACATTATAAATATCTTTTTTTTTTTTTTTTGCTTTGATTTTTCAAGATCCAAACATGATATTCTGACAACAGAGCGAAACCTTTCAAGACTGCGTACTAAGACCCAGTTATTGACTCCTAAACCTGAACTCACCACCAATTTGCTTTCATCACAGCAAGGCAAGCTGTACTGGTAAATCAAACACTATCATGATGAACATCACCAAAACATGTTAAATGTATTGAAACATACACATACAACTGTGCCAGTGTAAAAATGTCATTTGAGTTTGCCATGTTAAAAGCATTCTTTCATGCATTTAAACTGTCATGTCTAGTTCATATGAATGCACATGCTGAGTGATTAAGGTAGTTAGCATTGCTGTAAAAAAATGTCTGTGTCACATCCTATCACAGTACCACGCTGGAATTCACTGAGCTCCTGAGAGTGACCCATTCTTTCACTGATGTTTGTAGAAGCAGTCTGCAGGCCTAGGTGCTTGGTTTTATACATCTGTGGCCATGGAAATGAATGGAATACATGAATTCAATTATTTGGATGAGTGAGTGAATACTTTTGGCAATATACATATATGTACACACACACACACACACACACACACACACACACACACACACACACACACAATACCCAAAAGGGTTCTTCTACATTGTAACTTCTACTGTCATGTCAAGCTTGCAACAGTAAAAAAAACATGCAAAGGGTTCTTTAAGTTCTTTTTTAGTAATAGTTTTTGTTCAGTATAATAACTATAATATGCCCATCAAGCAGTGCATGTTTGTAAATATGGAAAAGATGCAGCAAAATGCAGAAACAGAGAAATTCTGTTTTAATTTTATAGAGGTATAACCTATAAAAGACATTCTTTAGAGTGTAAAGTATTACTGAAAGACGTATCACATCCCGATTATAAGAATAATAATGCTTATAACAATATAACACAACTTATCAAATATATCAATTCTTTCAAGTTTTCAGAGAATTTCTCTCCTTGTTTCTAAAAGCTCTGAGAGACTAATTAGACATTGTTAATTCATTGATTAATTATTTAATTAAGTGCTAATTAGACAATTAGACATAGACAATGTAACATTTCAAAATGCTTTGGCAAAAGCTGCGTCCATTAAGAACTGAACTCGCCCTCGGTTTCTTTGTTTTTCCTTCGTGCCACTCTGCTATCCTTTCTCTGCTGTCTCTCTCTCTCTCGGTTATTTTTACCCATTTATTAAAGCGCTCACTCTCTCATCGCTTAATGAGTCCTGTGAGGAGATGAAGTCTTCACTCAGCAGAGAAAGGGGAAAGTAAAGGGGAAAAAAGGCCAGGCTGCTAACCTTGAGAGACTGCAACCCTGGGAAATGCCACAGAAATAAAAACACAAACCTTTCACTGGCTTGTTTAAGCAGAATAAATCACCACACAGACACACAACATCGAGTGTTCAGTAGATATCAAGTGAGGAAAGCACAAGGACACTCATTCACTTGTGCTCTCTCGCTCTCTCTTGCTCTCTCTCTCTGAGTTGTGCTTCATTAAGGCCATGTCTCTGTCTTCTACGTTCAGAGCAGTGGATGAAATCACAGGGGAAATACACACACAGCCAAATGGCATGGATCTCTTAATACACTTGCTGGCCTCTGCACCAAAACACACTCGCTGCTCGTGCCTGAGATTGTGAGGAAAATACACAGCTCAACATTACACACGAATGCTGCACCTGCCATGAGGACAGCTGCTGCTGTGCTCCTGTGTGAGAATAAAAGACGTAGCTTTAAAGGCCCCATATCCTACATTCTTTGGTAGTTTATTTTTCTCTCTTAAGTCCACTTACAACATCTGTTGGATGTCAATCATTTCTACAGCTGTAGTGATGTATCTGCTTCCAGGCAGGCAGGAACATTTAACCCTTTCACAAATACAGTCCCACCAATGTGATTTGCCTGTGGCTGGTGCCTTTATAGTCTGTTACACCGGTGGGATTTGAACACCTACAACAGCATAAATTTGATTTGGAAAGTGGTGGGGACATAAACGCTGTTAGGGAGTCTGGGGGGGTCCTACCCTAGAAAATTTAGGAATTTTTCATGGCATTTTGTGAAATTCTACACAATGTACTCAGAGCACCCATAGGAACTTTGGGCCCTATTAAAGAACATTACCTCCCATCCCCAACCTACACCACCCATGTAGGCTGTGATTGCTGTAAGTGCATCCACAAAACATATCTGATGACCCACAGCTTGATCATTTACTTTGTGCAGTCTAGCGTTGATTACCCTAACATTTGTTAATCCAGTCAGCTGCATTAAGAGGAAACATTGCATGAAGCTCAATCAGTCATCAGAAAATAATTACTGATAACATTACCTACAGTAACCCTAGTCCAGAGGTTGGCAACATGCGGCTCTGGAGCTGCATGCGGCTCTTTTACTGCTCTGTTGTGGCTCCACAGTAGAATTAGATTTTATAGGTGAAAATAAAATAATCCTCCTTTGCAGTAAAATAAAGCTCTGATGGTCATTCTAACAGTTTTAACAATACATTCATAAATAAATTCTCCAACTTTCACCCTGAGTCTTTCACAGTCTTGCCTAGCTAGTAGCTAACAACAAGGCAAAGAGAGAGATTTAAGACGAACGTTGATCACTTGGAGACAAATGGACTTACTTGCATTTAAAATCACTCCAGCTCCTTTCCTGATACATTTAATCTACAACAAGACACTGTCAAACACTAAAAAGTCACAAAACTGAAGCTGCTACAGCTGAACAAAAACGTCTGGATTTGGTGGAGAATGATCCACCACCCAAATAATACCTGCTCTGTGAGGGTCCACGGGTGTAATCGGTGTATGATGATTTTTCTGGCAATACATACACAATGCTAGAAAACGACTGCATTCTGCAGTACCGCAGCATAGTAATGTGATCTGTTATCATGAAAACACACACTAAATGGCTATGCAGGAGAGGTCAGAGCTGTTCTTGGCTGGAGTTGGGGGAGGGTTGGGAACTGGCCACTGTCTTTGCTTCACTGCAGCTCACTCTATAAGTGAAGTGAAGGCCAGGCCAGATCAATAACATCAGCCAATATTCTTCAACGTGAGGAATTAAGTTTTTACCTTATCTTCCTCTTTCTCCTCCTCGTGCGCACACACAAAATTTCATGCTGTTCTTTGTTGGTTGTTTTTGGGGGTGTCATAGCCCTGGTCACTTCAAACTTCTGACTCTGCCTGAACTTTATCGTAGGCTGTCTTTGGTTGCAGAGGCGGTAAATCGGTCACATGGAGCATGTCACACAGAGTTCAATAACCAAAGATTTCAACTCCCAATCAAAGAATTCTTTTAAGATTTTTGTCTGTGACAGGTTTATATGAACTGTTTTGAGTTGAGGGAATGAAAAGTGTTCACTAGCATTCTCATAAAGTGCATGCATAATGAGAGAGAGAAGAGAGGGAAGAGAGGGAAGAGAGGGAGAGAGAGAGAGAGAGAGAGAGAGAGAGCGAGAGAGTGCGAGAGCGAGAGCGAGAGAAGAGAAGAGAGAGAGCGAGAAAGAGAGAGAGAGAGAGAGAGAGAGAGCGAGCGAGAGAGAGAGAGAGCGAGCGAGCGAGAGAGAGAGCGAGCGAGAGAGAGAGAGAGCGAGAGAGCGAGAGAGCGAGCGAGAGAGCGAGCGAGAGTTAGTGGGCAAAAACGGATGAAACTGTATCAATAGTGGAAAGAACAGCATCCACACACCTGTGCATTTCTGACATTAAGACAACAGAGAAACCCCACCCAATAAACACCAGTGCACTCTGAACATCCAATTACACTGACTTACAGCAACACAAGAGAGAACCAATCAATCAGTCTGTTAAACAAACAACAAAATTAAAACCCTAGTTGCGTCTACTATTTTTAGCTACTTCAGTCATTTTCATACACATCAGATGTCGTATCTCGGGCATCGTCTCAAACAAATTGTGTATGCTGAGGAAATCCACAACAAACACCACCTTCAGCACCGCATTGTGGAGGCTCATGACAGCATAAAAAATGTAATAAAATAAAATAAAACAGTGTCCTGTGACTTTTGACTCACCCTGTAGATTTTCAGACTGATAGATTTGATACATTTCATACAATCTGCAGTTCTGAAGTGTTTTAGAAACAAAATATAGAGTGAGGCTGTAAAACAAACTTTAAAAGCTTGTTTTAAAGTATACCTACATTCTTTATTTGTATATTGATTTGGTTTTTTGGCCCTTGGCCCAATATAAACAACTCACTTTATTACACATATCACACACTCTGTAATGTACGTAACTGCTGTATATCCCAAACCATAAACCTTCAGGAAAAGATCCTTTTCTATGTTACTCTAGTCAGAGCTTACATGGACTTTAACTTATTGCCCACAGGAAACTGTTGGCTGTTCTCAGTCCAGCAGTGACACTGAGGTGTTTAAAAACTCCAGCAGCCCTGCTGTGTCTGATCCACTCAGACCAGCACAACAAACACCACCACCAAGTCAGTGTTACTGCAGTACTGAAAATGATCCACCAGCCTGATCTGTGGTGGTCCTGACCATTGATGAATGGAGTAAAAGGTGGGAAAACTAATTTTGCAAACAAAACCAAAACTAAAACAAAGAACAGATGGACTACAGAACTACAAAGTGCACCTATGAAGCAGTAAGACTCTAAATGTATTTAAATGTATTCAAAATCATCGACCTTCATTTTCACAGTGTATCAACACTTGCTTTTGCCACATTAAAGGTTCATTTGCTGGGCTTTTTTTGTATTAAGATACTGGAATACAAATTAATTTCAAAAGGTATCCATCAGTCAAGTGCATTAGACAGTATTTTAGCCATTTTCTAATGTATTTCATGAATACATTTACCTACATTCATTTTTGTATGACACATTTCTAAGTGTAATATTTCCCTGTACATTAAAAATGTATTTTAAATATATATTTGGTTAACATGGCAATATATACTGAATATCTTCCATTTCATTTCAGTCCTCCATGTTTTGCTAGAGAAGGCATTGTGTGGTGAAAAGCTGCAGCACGGCTTTCTGTCTAACACTTACAATATATAGCCTATAACAAAGGGCTGCGCTGCATTGTGCTGCTACAGAATGTTTTGAAGACAGATGACATTTTAGACAGATATGGACACAGACAACACATTACATGAAAAAACACACAAAAAAGATTACAATACAAACACAGTCACTATAGCACATCTTAATGCATTTTCTGGCATTTAAATCATCCAACTTGACTGTCAGTTGGATAGATGGGATTTATCAAGTCTAGTCAGAAACCACATAAGCAAGTCTAAGATTAGTCTAAGATTAATCCACAGTTGCAATGATCTAGGCACACAGTGTGCACAATGCAAGCCTTCCAGCTCCAGCAACACCACTGAAGTAAACTTCAGACACCAAACATGTCTTGGTTGACTGACTGCATTTGGCATTAAAAGGAAATTAAGCAGGTGTGATTTTTCACCAAACTTTTCCTTTAAGAGCATATCACCTCTTTTGTGTGTAAATTGGATCCCAGCGCTGCAAACCAAGCAGCAGGGCTGCTGTTAGTAATTCTCCTATGTGTGTTATGCTTATGCAGCTCGGATTCTGACGTTAGCTTTGACAATCAAACCTGCCACAAGTGCAGTGTTGCTAAATCAGGGGTGATAATCGCTTTACAGCACAGTACAATTTACATAATGTGCCAGGAACCTTTTTTTTTTCCTGGCCAAAGCGAAAATGTTAGCAGTTGCTATGGAACAGAAAGCATCCTTGCGCCTCATTAAAGCAGAGGGTTCAGGAAGGTTGAGTCATTTTCTCACTTCTTGGTGAAAACAATAGCCTTGTATTGAAGGCTGACAAGTGCATTAGCAGGGCCCAAGAAGCCTAAATTGATCCAATAATGACTGCAGCTCATTGATATTTATTAAGCATCGGCAGCGGCTGATGCACCACAACATACTCCCAGCAAACACACCCGCATACAGAGCCCCCCGTCTCTCTCCATACATCTCTGTCCCTCTCTCTTTCCCCAGCTGTCCTGTCCGCCTCTCTCGCTTGGTCTTTGTGTCACTTTCTATCAGTCTATCCCTCCCCTTTTTCACCTCAATATCCATCCATCTTTTTTCTCTCAAGGCCTCAGCATCCGCCATTCATCACAGGAACACTGTGTCCGTGTGTGTGTGTGTGTGTGTATATGTGTGTGTCAAGACTATATCACTGACGAACATGCCAGCACAGGAGTGTGTGTGTGTACGTAGTATAAGAGTGTGTATTTATAGTGCTGTTAAAAACTGTCAGAGGCGATTGTGCTGCGCCCTTTCTACACCAGCATCACTTTTTCCCTCCCTTAATTTCTCTTTCCTCCTCTTCATTCCATCTGCACCACCAGTACACTTCTACCACTCCCTCTCTCCCTCTCTGGGAATGACCGGGACACAGAGGCTCTCGGGCTGTTTACAGCTTTGACCTGCAGTATCTCTATAAAAAGACAAAGAATGATGGAGGAAAGAGGAGAAAGAGTGAGAGTGAGAGAGAGAGGGAGATTTAGAGTGAAAAAAAGGGAGAGAGAGAGAAGGGGAAAGTGTGAGAGAGAGAATGAGACAAGGAGAGAAAAAGAAAGAAAAAGGATGAGAGTGACCAAAAAAGTGAAAAAAGGAAAAAGGAAAGAAAGAGAAAAAAGAGGGAGAGATTTAGAGAGTGAAACAGGAAAAGAAAAAAGGGGGGAGGTGAGAGAGGGAAAGAGAAAAGAAGAAAAAAAGATGGAGAAGGATGGAAAAAAGTGCAAGAAACGAAGGTAAAGAGAAGGAATGAAAAGAAGCGAGAAACGGAGGGGAAAAGGAAAAGAAAGAGGTGGAGCAAGAAAACAGGAAAAGAAATGGGAAAGAAGGATGCAAAGAGTGCAAAAAAGGGAAAGACATGAGGGGAAGAGAAGGAATGAGAAGAAATAAGAAAGGGATAGGAAAAGAATGAAAGAATGAAAGGAAAAACAAAAGCAGGAAAGGAGATGCGAGAGAAAGAAGTGGAGAGAACTTTAATTGAGATCAAAGGAAAGAGAGAGAAGGGGTTAATGAAAGAAGGAAAAGGGAAAGAGAAGGATTGAGAAAGCAGGGGAAAGAGAAAAATCGAAAGAGTGGGACAGAAAGAATGAAGGAGGGAGGGGAAAAGAAGTGAAGTAGTAAAAAGGAGAAACGAGAGAGAGAGAGAGAGAGAGAGAGAGAGAGAGAGAGAGAGAGAGAGAGATAAAGAGAGAGAGAGGTAGAGAGAGAGAGAGAGAGAGAGAGAGAGGTAGAGAGAGAGAGAGAGAGAGAGAGAGAGAGAGAGGTAGATAAAGAGAGAGAGAGAGAGAGGTAGAGAGAGAGGTAGATAGAGAGAGAGAGAGAGAGAGGTAGATAAAGAGAGAGAGAGAGAGGTAGATAAAGAGAGAGAGAGAGGTAGATAAAGAGAGAGAGAGAGGTAGATAAAGAGAGAGAGAGAGAGAGAGAGATAGATAAAGAGAGAGAGAGAGAGAGAGGTAGATAAAGAGAGAGAGAGAGAGAGAGAGAGAGAGAGAGAGAGAGGTAGATAAAGAGAGAGAGAGAGAGAGAGAGAGAGAGAGGTAGAGAGAGAGGTAGATAGAGAGAGAGAGAGAGAGAGAGAGAGAGAGAGGTAGATAAAGAGAGAGAGAGAGGTAGATAAAGAGAGAGAGAGAGAGAGAGAGAGAGAGAGAGAGAGAGATAGATAAAGAGAGAGAGAGAGAGGTAGATAAAGAGAGAGAGAGAGAGGTAGATAAAGAGAGAGAGAGAGAGAGAGAGAGAGAGAGAGAGAGAGAGAGAGAGATAGATAAAGAGAGAGAGAGAGCATAAGATTTTAAACTATGCCTGAATTTGGCTTAATGAACTGTATTTTGCATTGTCTTGTTGGAACGTCTGTCATCTGCTGTGATTGTTCTCCTTTAAGTAAACAGATAAACACATCCAAAGCAGCTCCTTCACATCAATGTATGATACACGTGCATGCAAGCAGTTCTGTTTGACTGCCAGTATATTTAAGCTCATGGTGGACTGTTACTGGTCTCTCCTACACTCCTAATAAACCTGATGGGCTGACTAAATAATCAGGCCTACAGAAGATTAATGTGTGGCTAATGTTTTTCAGTGTGTTTCCTTTCAGTCCTGTTAAACAGAGCAAAACTGCTATTAGAGAATTTAAAGTAAGGTTTGTACTGAAAAAGCTGGAACTCAATTACAAAACCTAGGATGCATTTCAAGAGTAACAAAAGAAGAAGACTGTAAGCCAACACACTTGCTCACTCTCATGTGCGCATGTACACATTCCTTATTAACCAGATGCCAAACATCTTCTCATTTTACTGTGAGTTCTGTACAAAAGCTGGTATTAGTGGCTCCTCTTATTAGTCAGTAAGACTTTGCCTTGCATTTTCGAGCTTTCTCCCTGGGCAGAGATAGTGAAGCATCTCCCTCATTTACAGGCTGGTTTTCCCGGCAAATGTTAAGCCAGATTTTCAAAGCAGAACCCATTACTGGACATGAAATTCAACTCAACACTAAACTTACCTTTGTCAGAAGAAAAGGGGTCTTAAAATTGTGTTACAGTTGGTGTACTGGACTTTAAAAAAATAAATAAATAAATAAATAAATCTTTGGAAAAACCCAACGGATGTATTTTTAAATAGCAGTTCAAGAAAGTACACAACTTTCCCTTCACCACAAATGTAGTTCATCAAGACATCTTTGGTGTCTGAAATATCCTGCATTAGTTTTGCACTTGAGCTGAGGCTAAAATAGCTAACAATGGAATGGAATCTTATACCCCACAAGGTATCTGAACGATTAAACTCGCAGGCTTATTATTTACTACAATTACGTCAATGCAAACTGGATGAGCTATTCTTAGGTTAGAAAAGTGTGTAATCTAACTTTAGGCCCACTTATAGGCACTGGCCTTTTAAGGGGTTAACTGATTAACCATTATCCAACAAATAAAACAACTGTTTGACCAATGATGTTGATTAAAAACATTTAATTTTAATTAACTTCCAATAAACAACAGTTCCTGTTTGAATAGGCAGAAATAACATTAAAGCGAAGGAACATTTTTGAGTTCTTATAAAAAAAAAGCCTGTCCACTGACATCCATCTTAATAATGCCGCCGGCTAGTTATAGTTATACACTCCGGTATTTCTGAATAGGGTGAACCCTAAAAACCTGAAACTGTTTCAAAAACATTCCAGATTACTGATAAAATCTCACAAAAAATTGGTTCAAATAACCCATAAAAAATATATATTTTTGGGGGTCTCTTCCAGCTCCTGCGCATGTGCAGATCTACAAAACTGAGGGGAGCTTTTCCCACGTGCAGCTTAACTGGCAACCCAATTGGCTCATTTTATTGAAGGGCAGGTCAAATATTACAGGGCTTTCCTGTTCCTTTCCAACCTCCTTTGTAACGTTTCTGGCTACTCATGATGGGGAAATAGGCAACAGACCTACTAAAAAAATCAAGTGTGCAGCTAAAAACAGCGGTGACCGGACCACTTTTCATATTATGTAACAACTATATTAGGTTGCACAGACAACTATTTCACACCTGTTCTGTGAGAGAAAGTGGGATGGGCAGTGTGAAGAAATCACACAAAATTAAAAAGGGCATTGGTAAGGCTAGATTATTGTAATGCTTGCTGTCCCAGCAAAAGCCTCAACAAGCTTCAGCTCCTCCAGAACGCTGCAGCCAGAGTCCTCAAAAGAACCAGAAAGTTTGACCATATTAGCCGAGTTTTATCAGCCCTGCACTGGTTACCAGTTGAATTTCGCATTGATTATAAAATTCTATTATTGACCTATAAAGCTCTAAACGGACTTGCCCCTCAGTACCTGAGTGAGCTTCTCTCCTACTATAAACCATCACGCCTACTTAGATCACAAGCTGCTGGCTTACTACTGGTACCTAGAATTAATAAAGCTACATCAGGGGGGAGAGCTTTCTCATACAAAGCCCCCCAGCTCTGGAATAATCTTCCTGTTATTGTTCGGGACTCAGACACAGCCTCAGTCTTCAAGTTTAGGCTAAAAAACTTGTACAGTCAAGCCTTTGGTGATTAGTCTTCCCTGTCAGATCTAGACCTGCTGAAGTCTCTGCTGCTCTGCTATATTGCTATATTGTAATCTGTGGTCAGCCACTCTTTACAGAACTGACTCTGTTTTTCTTTCCTTTCTCTGCCGAGCTGATCAGCTGCCCATCCTGTGCGTCTGATGCCGTTGCCTTTTCTGCCTTGATTGGTGCTGCTGCTCACCAGCCTTCTGGACCGGCTTGACCACCACTGAGCTTCTTCCTTTACAATTTCCCACTTTGTACTATAATACTTCATACTAATAATGTTTGCTATCCGGAGTCGACCGTAGGAGGTTCCCCTTCTGAGTCTTGGTTCCTCTCAAGGTTTCTTCCTCTTTTAGGGAGTTTTTCCTTCCCACCGTCGCCACTGGCTTGCTCATGTGGGCTTGGACCCGGATTTTCTTTTCTTTTCTCTCTGTAAGACTGATTGTCCTGTAAAGCTGCTTTGTGACAACACCTTTTGTAAATAGCGCTATTTAAAAAAATGTTGCTTGCTTGCTTGCTTTGTGTATGGTGATGGCTTTCAGGAACTACTGAGCTACACCAAGTCAAAGCTAGAATCATGGCACTTATTTTCGTTTTAAGTTGGGCTAGTAATGAGTGGTAAATATAACTTAAGAGCTTTAGAACAAAGAGCTTTTAGTAACTGATTACTGTATATTCCAATAATTTAATCAAATTTATAGGTTTTGGTCACGCAATCATGTATATATGTTTCTTGCGTTAAAATTGGTTTCGAGCTATTTACTTCGCAGACACGTTTGACCCCACCTATCAGTACTCTGTTCCACAGTCCAAACGAGCACTTTTGCAATAATCACTAATAAGTGTATATTTTATAATGGTTTTGAGTGGAGATCAGCCATTCAAACTTCAGGATTTTATATAGATAATTTAAAGATTTGCATCCTTCTGCTGGTTAGACTAATCAACCACCCATTATTGGTCAAAATTTGCCTCCCTTAACCCCATTAGTTCTCACGGTGCAAACCACGCCTACATCATCTCAGGCTTGCCTAAGGCCGAGTTGTTCAGTAATCTCAAACAGACTTGCTTATGTGGTTTCTGATACGGTATCTACAAAAAATGGACATCAGGTGTAGTTTTTTTGTGTAATTAAGCTAGATGTGTGTAAAATTTGGAAATTGGAAACTCATCATGTAGTAAATCTTAATGCAAACCTAAACTCTAACTTGAATGCAACTGTTGCCAACGTTCTTTAAAGCTTGTTCAACAACGCAATAATAAACTATTCCTTTCACTGAACTTGGTATGACAAATATTTGGTATGCATTATGCGCATCTATTAAATCAAATGCTAACCAAACCAGCAAGATTCAACCTGATCGATGACTTGGTAACTAACTCGAGTGAGACACTGGCCATGTGTGCAGACAAGCATAAATACCATTGTATGGTTCAGTAGTGTTTCTCATAGCCTTGAAACTGTTTCCTAACAAGAAACAAGCAAGGAAGGAAGCTCACAGCTCAACATTAAAAAAGCTCTCCATGCATTCGCTCGTGCTTGTCAAAAACCGACTAACAAGAAGTGATGTTTCCCAAGATCCGAACAAGTGCGTCGTTATTTCACTGTCGCTCCGTGAAAGAGGAGAGAGGTCATTTATGTTCCCCACTTTAAGGGGACGGCTTGCATTTTTACTGTGATTCATCGTTTTTTGTCTTTTTTTCTTTTGTTTGTTTCTGAAATAGATAGAAATAACTGCTTTACCTTTATCCACGGACAGAAAGCCTTCTGTACACTAACTGTCAGCTAGACTTTTATGTTCACAAAGCTGATTTCTTTTATTCCAGAAAACGCTTCAAAACTCTTTCAACCAACAACCAAGACCAAATATAAAGAGACAAAACAGAAAGGGCAGAAAATCTGGGTAAATACTGCACTGCAACAGTCCAGGAACAAATAACATGAGCACAGCCAGGTTTATTTGTAGAATCTTTTTTTTTTTTGGAGTTTTTGTTTTCATACAGAAAGCCTGGGTTTAAATACACAAGTGCTACAAGGAGGAGAAATTCTCAAATAAACATTAAAAGAAATAAACCCTTATATTTACACACTCCCCTGTTTTCAACCCTTTTCTGTCAATCCATCCTATGATGTGTTCTCTGAAAGACAAACAGGGAGTCAGTTTGCTTCTATGTTCTGGTATTGTTCAATCAGACGGTCACAGGTCATAGACTAGCGCAAAGAGTCCTGTAGAAGAGTCATTTTCTCCAGGGTCATCCTGGACTTGTGCGAAGTCAAGAGGGGGAAAAAACGTTATCAAAAAGAGACAGGACCTACTGGATCATCTCAAGAAAATGCTGATGGTCATCATAAGGAGACAAGCTTGCTATTTAAAAGCTCTGCAGTCCTCCACCAATAATTATTGTTTTTTGCTCAAGTCCTTTCACCTGGAACTGACAGAAATCCATTCATCTGCCACGAGAAAGGTATACAAAAGACACACACAGTGAAGGACAGTCCATCGCAGGTGGACAGTGGGTAAAAGGTCGGAGTCCATAGATAGAGAAGACCATCAACACAGCACGTGTCCTGTATCTCTGTGTGTCTGTGCGCGCGTATTATATATATATATATATATATATATATATATATATATATATATATATATATATATATATATATATATATATATATATATATAATATATATATATAAACAGTTGCATCAAACAGCATCAATCCATTTCTTTTCTTGCTCATTTGTCTGTCCATGTCCCTGTCATCCAATCCCCCTGACCACTGTCACCAGGAACTTTGCAGAAATCTATCTTATCCTGGCTTAGCTGGGCAAGTAGGGCAAGGTACTGAGGAGAGGACAACCCCCACCCAGCTACAGCTTTCACATTGCCACCGTGGACAAGCTCTTTGCTGGGGGTAAGAGCCAAAAGTTCCTCCTGGCCCTCTTTTGGGGTCTTTGGGGATTTGGGTTGTTAATGAGAGGGTTGGCTGGTATATGGACGAAGAGGGACACTACAGGACACTTACTTCGGAGTTAAGGGTTGGCTAGATTCCCTACTTTGGGGTATATTTAGAGGTTAAGGTTAAATTTAAGAATGTCACCTCCAAGTGGGCAGTCCTGTGGGGGTTGGTTAGAAAGGAAGGCTAAGGGGAGGTGGGCACTATGACTGTTTGAGACGTTTGCGAGGTGGGCCCAGGAAGGGGCACTGAGCAGACGCGAGCGAGCGATATGCCTCGGCCACCAGATGAGGGTGAGACGCCACCATAGACTTCCATCCTGATGTCTCCATCACATCTGATGCATGGCTGAGAGTCACAGAGAGAGAGAGAGAGAGAGAGAGAGAGAGAGAGAGAGAGAGAGAGAGAGAGAGAGAGAGAGAGAGAGAGAGAGAGAGATTTCAATTATACTACAATGTTACATTACAATTGTGTTCAATGACCAATAAACCAATAAAGTAGTACCAGTTAAAAATTTAGAAGTACAGAAAACCATTCCTCTCCATGGATCACCACTTTATCATGGTGGAGGGGTTTGCATGCTTGAATGATCCTATGAGCTATGTTGTCTGGAGCAAAAGCTCCTGGTAGGGTCTCCCATGGCAAACTGGTCCTAGGTGACAGGTCAGACAAAGTGTGATCCAAAATTCCCCCTATGAAAATAAATAAAAAGCAGGACTTGTGTACCCTGCCTGGAACAGGGTTACCGGGGCCCCACCCTGGAGCCAGGCCTGGGGGAGGGGCTCGCCAGCAAGCGTCTGGTGGCCGGGCACTTGCTCATGGTGCCCGGCAGGGCCCAGCCCGAAGGGGTTACATGAGTCCCCCCTCCCATTGACCCACCAGCAATGGGAAGGGCAGTAGTAGGGGTTCGGTGCTTTGTGGATCGGGCAGTGTCCAAAGGCGTGGGCCTTGGCGTTCTGATCCTCGGTTGCTGAAACTGGCTTTTGGAACTTGGAATGTTACCTCACGGAACCTGAGTTGGTGCGCGAGGTTGAGAGATACTGGCTAGATATGGTGGGTCTCACCTCAACACACAGCTTGGGCTCTGGATCCAATCTCCTTGAGAGGGGCTGGACTTTATTCTTTTCCTGAGTTGCCCATGGTGAGAGGCGGCGGGCAGGTGTGGGCTTTCTCATAGCGCCTCGACTCGGCGCCTGTATGTTGGGGTTTTCTCCGGTGGACGAGAGGGTAGCTTCCCTACGCCTTCGGGTTGGGGAATGGGTCCTGACTGCTGTCTGTGCTTATGCACCGAACACCAGTTCAGAGTACACAGCCTTCTTAGAGTCCTTGGGAAGGATGCTTGAAAGTGCTCCTCCTGGAGACTCTATTGTCCTACTGGGGGACTTCAACGCTCCCATGGGCAATGACAGTGTGACCTGGAGGGGTGTGATTGGGAGGAATGGCCTCTCTGATCTGAACCCGAGTGGTGTTCAGTTTTTGGACTTCTGTGCAAACCACAGTTTGTCCATCACAAACACCATGTTTGAACACAAGTATGTCCATAAGAGCACATGGCACCAGGACACCCTAGGCCGCAGCTGAATGATTGACTTTGTAGTCGTGTCATCGGACTTGCGGCCATGTGTTTTGGACAATCGGGTAAAGAGAGGAGCTGAGCTGTCAACTGATCACCACCTGGTGGTGAGTTGGATCAGGTGGTGGGGGAAGATGCCGGTCAGACCAGGCAAACCAAAACCTATAGTGAAGGTTTGCTGGGAATGTCTGGCAGAAGAACCTGTCAGATTGATCTTCAACTCACACCTCTGTCAGAACTTTGACCAGATATCGGGGGAGGTGAGGGACATTGACTCAGAATGGGCCATGTTCCGCTCCTCCATTGTTGAAGTGGCTGACTGTAGCTGTGGCCGCAAGGTAGTTGGTGCCTGTTGGGGCGGTAATCCTCGAACCCGGTGGTGGACACCCCAGGTGAGAGACGCCATCAAGCTGAAGGAGGAGTCCTATCGGGCATGGTTGACCTGTGGGACATCAGAGGTAGCTGACAGGTATCGACAGGCCAAGCGATCTGCGGCTTCAGTCGTCGCCAAGGCAAAAACCCGGGTGTGGGAGGAGTTTGGTGAGGACTTGGAAAGTGACCAAGTCGGCTCCAAAAAGATTCTGGCAAACCGTCAGGCGACTCAGAAGGGGAAAGCAGTGCGCCACCAGCACTGTATATAGTGGAGATGGTGTGCTGCTGACTTCGACTGAAGACATCATTGGACGGTGGAAGGAATACTTTGAGGACCTTCACAATCCCACCGACATGTTCTCCAGTGAGGAGGCAGAGTTTGGAGACACAGGAATAGGCTCGTCCATTATTGAGGTCGAAGTCATTAAGGTAGTTAAAAAGTTCCTTGGTGGCAAGGCTCCAGGGGTGGATATTCTGTGGGAGGTGCTTCGGGAGTACGGGGTACATGGCTCATTGCTACAAGCCACTCAGGCCCTGTACAAACAAAGCAGGAGCTTGGTTCGCATGGCCAGCAGTAAGTCAGACTCGTTCCCAGTAAGAGTTGGACTCAGTCAGGGCTGCCCTTCGTCACTGATTCAATTCATAATTTTTATGGATAGAATTTCTAGGCGCAGTCAGGGGACGGAGGGTGTCCGGTTTGGTGACCTCAAGGTCACATCACTGCTGTTTGCAGATGATGTTGTCCTATTGGGGACATCAGGCCGTGAATTTCAGCTTTCGCTGGATCGGTTTGCAGCAGAGTGTGAAGCGGCCGGGATGAGAATCAGTACCTCTAAATCCGAGACCATGGTTCTCAGGCGGAAAAGGGTGGAGAGCCCTCTCTGGGTCAGGGATAAGCTCTTGCCTCAAGTGGAGTTTACGTATCTCGGGGTCTTGTTCACGAGTGATGGTACAAGGAAGAGGGAGATTGACAGGCGGATTGGTGCTGGGTCAGCAGTGATGCGAGCTCTTTACCGGTCTGTTGTGGTAAAGAAAGAGCTGAGCCACAAGGCAAAGCTCTCGATTTACTTGTCGATCTACGTCCCCACCCTCACCTATGGTCATGAGCTTTGGGTAATGACTGAAAGAATAAGATCGCGAATACAAGCAGCCGAAATGAGTTTCCTCCGTAGGGTGTCTGGACTCTCCCTTAGAGATAGGGTGAGAAGTTCGGTCAACCAGGAGGGACCTGGTTAGAGTAGAGTAGAGCCGCTGCTTCTTTATGTCGAGAGGAGCCAGTTGAGGTGGTTCGGGCATCTGGTTAGGATGCCTCCTGGACGCCTCCCTGTGAGGTGTCACAGGCAAGTCCATCTGGGAGGAGACCCCGGGGAAGCCCCAGGACACACTGGCATGACTATATTGTCCAGCTGGCCTGGGAGCGCCTCAGAATCCCCCCGGAGAGCTAGTGGAAGTGGCTGGGGAAAGGGAGGTCTGGGCCTCATTGCTTAGGATGCTGCCCCCGCGAGCCGAACCCCGGAGAAGCGGAAGATGATGGATGGATGGATGGATGGATGGATGGATGGATGGATGGATGGATGGATGGATGGATGGATGGATGGATGGATGGATGGAAAACCATTTTTGGTGTTCTGTCCATCCACTCTCTCAAAGAGAGATTATGTGCAGGCATTATGTGCAGGTTATTCATTACATGTTAAATGAAACACCTAAAAATACATTTTGCTAATTTTATAATACCGAAATGTACCCTGTATAAGTTTGTTACTGTATATGAAATAACAAATATTGCTAATATGGAAGCGACTTTAAACCTAAATCTAATCTAATCTTCCAATGTTCTTATCACTTCCTCTGCCTGCCAGCCTGAGGGGTCTACACTGCACTTCACATACACCAACCAATGGCCTTTAATGACATTTACCCTCTGTCTGAGCGAGTGTGTGTGTCCTCCAGCTCACCTCACCACACTGCTGCCCCCGAACTCTTGACATTAATTGGAGTATGAAATCAGGGCTGGCAGGCTGCTAGCCCCTGCTTTCTCATCTGAGAAACAGCTAGTGCTATGCCAAAGATACTAAAGGTCAATGCATGGTCACTGCACTGACCAGTTAAAACATACTCCCTTGTTTTTTATTTTAACATCTGAAAAACATCTAAACATCTGAAAGGCATGCCATGGTAAGGTATGCTATGATAGCAAAAACAGTGCAAACGGTTCAGTTTATAACTGTGCCATGTTTACCAATACATGCTGGCAAAGTTGTGGCTATCTCGTAGTTGTTGTTTTGTCTGCTTATTGCCATGCTTTGTGCTACATCTGGGCAGGATCCTGTAGAAGGCTGTAAGCAGTATGGCTCAGCTCAGCATGCTCCAGTCTAACCCTCCAGCAGTCCCTCAGCAGATCAATAGCTCCACTATTACTCTGCATGGAGCCCCACACTGCTCCAGAGAGAGGGAGCCGCTCGTAAACAAACAAAAGGAGAAACAGTGAATGCGAATATAAAGGTGAATGCCAATCGTTTTAGAAGATGGGGCCAGTTTGGTGGCAAAAAGGAAAAGTGGCTTGTGTTGGGTGGATACATGTGCTTGCTTTTTGTCTAAAAGTGTGCGTTTCTAAGCTGACAGAACTTAAGGTGGAACACGTGGTGTGTGTGATCATGTGTGAGTGAGCCTGTGTGTATTTTCTGCCATTGTGGTTTATTGATTTCTCAGTGTGGCTTGTGTTGTTATTGTTGTGGTTGTTGAGCAGGGAGTGGGCAAGCAAGAGTGGTAAAACAAGAGAAAAAGACAGAGAAAAAAAAAAGACAGAGAGAGAGGGGGGGGGGGGGGGGGGGGGGGGGCACAGAGCAATACAGTACCACACAAACTGAACTCAAAATTATACTTCTCAATAAAGCCTGTCGAGCACTGGGCAGGTGCACAAAACTAGCCTAATTTTATTTAAACTTATGATTCCATTATTAACCAATGGTGTGGCATGGTTTAAAGACTGGCATGCATCATTTGGACTAGAACTGACCAAAATATCATTTTTGTTAGTGTGATAAATAAATATCAAAATTTACCCATTTTTAGACTGCATAAATAGCTTGCTTCATCAAAACACTTAGACAGACACCCATCTGGAACTGCAACTGGTCAGGATGCCACAGTAACAAACCTAATGACTGGTTATTGAGATTATGTGCATATCGCAGCCTTATATGACATCAGTAAAGCGAAGAGCAATATTGTGATACTGTTAAACTAATGATACATTTTGAAGGTCTAGGATCTCCTATGATAAATTCTGTAGTTATAAGAGTGAGGAAGTGTGGGCTCTCAAGGCGACCCACAAGGTTTAAGGGTTAACATATTGCGAGAAGGCTAGAGAGAGAAAGGCAAGAAGAGGAAAAAAGGCCTAGTAAGTGTTACTTGAACGGAACAGGCCTTTGATGTATAGCTTTAAACAGGTGGAAAGTTCATGGAGTGCATAACAAAGTCAGTAAAGAAGTAACATTGTGTTCTGTTAAACTTGTGTGATATTTTGCTTCTCCTTGACTTGAGAGGTCTTAGACAGAAGACAACAAGTGCACATCTTTAGAAACAAGTACAGTGAAATGGCCCAGTGACAAATATTAGTATGTTGTGACTGTGAGGACAGATATTTACAGCCCTATTACCTACCTCCTAACACTGAGCAGTGGAAAATGGTTAAAAAAGATGCCTCCCTTTAGAATGATGTCAATTTACTCATGTGTGTTTACGTTTAAGTGCAGCATAACCAACAAAAAAGAAAATCTTGTAAAATAAGGAGGGACATCTTACCCTTTGGGTCTTCTTCCCTTGAATTATCCTTATAATAAGGATATTATATAGATATATAATAAGGATATAATAAGGGGGCAGTCGTGGGCTGGAGGTTAGGGATCTGGCCCCGTGACCGGAAGGTTGCCGGTTCGATCCCCAGGGCCGACAGTCCATGACTGAGGTGTCCTTGAGCAAGACACCTAATCCCCAACTGCTCCCCGGGCGCCATGGATAGGGCTGCCCACTGCTCCGGGCAAGTGTGCTCACTGCCCCCTAGTGTGTGTGTTCACTAGTGTGTATGTGGTGTTTCACTTCACGGATGGGTTAAATGCGGAGGTGGAATTTCCCCGGTTGTGGGATCAAAAAAATAAAAAAGTATCACTTAAAAAGTATCACTTATAGTTACATTTTTAACCAGGATTTATTGATCTCTCCTTGGAAGCATGCGTAGGGAGGGTGTATTTAGATTAAAATGGTTAAAGTTCAGTCACTCACTAGTTGATGAAGTCAACAGCCTGTGTTTTGAGCTGGTCAGCGCTATGCAGGTCGGCTAGAATAAGGATCTCCGCTGCATTCTCCACGGACAAGCTCGTACACAGTGCATCTTCACACATCACTTTCAGACGCTCCAGAGCATACTGCACCAGAGAGAGAGAGAGAGAGAGAGAGAGAGAGAGAGAGAGAGAGAGAGAGAGAGAGAGAGAGAGAGAGAGAGAGAGAGAGAGAGAGAGAGAGAGAGATATTGTCAAACCATGTATAAATCATGATCTCAAGCTTTCATTACAGCCACACTACTTTCTTCACTTTAAGAAGTTACCGCATTGTTCTCTCTGTATTTACTATGTTTACTGTTTATAGCTATAATGTAACTTGTAAGACACAAAGAGAGGGACAAGAAACATTCAGAGAAACTTCAAACTAAAAGCATCCTTTTTCCTCCGAGACTCAGCATGTCCTTTAAATGCCATCAAAAACATGTAGGCACATCTGGACACACCAAAGCAGAAAACAAAAACACCCACAAGATACAGAAAAAGTGTGAGGGGCTTCAGAGTGTTACACAACAAGAGAGTGCATCATGCTCACATGGGGTGGGGGGGGGGGGGGTGCATGCAGACAGAGGTCATCTAAGAAATAAGCACATCCGACAGCAATGGAGAAGATAGAGTGGCACTGGGTGGTCTTGGAGATAAAGCCAGGCCCTAACACATGCACACTTGTTCGCTCTCAAATAAAAGAATATACAAAAGCCACATAAGCTACATTATGAGAAGTCCTATGAATAGCCTCCCATTATAAAGCAGGATAAGGCTGTAGACTGTCACAAAGCACAAGAGACTGAGAGGTGTGGGAGAGTGTAATTAGGAGATGAAATGAGTGAGGCGACAATGAAGTGAAAACCTTGAGCAAAACAAGTAAGAGTCCGAAAGAGATGTTTAATGAGCGCAGCTTAAAATACTCCTTATCCTTTATATGAAAAGGGGGGTATATGATGTAGGTGTGCATGTTAGGGGCCAATATGAACATTTATTGATGGATGCAGGTTACGGCCTGACTGATACGAAAATGCTGTGGATGAACGATTTTAATGTACTAAAACTTTTGTCAGCTGAAAACATCTGCTGATGTAATTTTATATTTTTATTCAGATTAGTGATTTGCTGAATGCTATGGTTGTCAGTTCTCGGTTGCTATTCTATGTGAACTCAGGTAAACAGAAGAAACTTTATAACAAACTAATTGTAAATACTGTAGAATGGGGGTGCAGCTACACAGAATCCTTTGTGGTTTGGGTTTCACAGAATTACTTCCTATTCTACTTATCCGTTTCCTTTTCGTATTATAACATGTTTTTCTCATGCTGAAGGTTAAGTTTGTATTTATTTGTTATTTTTAACCATGATTGTGTTTTGTTTTCACATTCAAAAGTTGCCATAATTTATGGAGACAAAAAAGTGACATATTGGGGGTTTTCTGGTGGCGCAACCATTTAAGACTGGTCATCAGGAGATCATGTGTCTGGATCCCAAAAGCCAATAATAGTTGCTAATTAGCACATTAATGGGGATATTATCGCTAATACTAATAAAACTGTGGGTTGTCAATACTATAAAGATTTTAAGGAGCTAAGGAGTTTAAGAAGTTCATTAACAAGTTCTAAAAAAAATGTAAAAAAAATAAAAAATTAAAAAATAATACTAAAAATAGGCAAATTAGGCAAAATTACATGGCCAAAACAGACTTTTACGATTTGGTTTTTGTAACTAATCATCAATTATCATAATAGAAAGATTTTTATTCTAACATGTTTTTTGTCAGGCTAAACATTTGATTTGGATGCATTTCAGATGTTTATTTTCACCACAATGTTTTGTGAAAACAAGCAACTACATATTGGCGATTTCATGTCAAAAGTACACACCCTGTTAAATTCATGAGACCTCATAATTGGATGATGTTATAGATCAAGATATTGGTCAGACCCTAGTGTACGTGTGTGTGTTTGTGTATTGTTCACCTTATCAGCAGCAGCAAGTAAATCGTCTGCCATTTTGTCCAGGTTGGGCGCTTTGCCAGTATAGATGAAGCACATCATCTCCTTGAACACTTCTGGCTCCACATCATTAATCTCCACTCGATTCTGCGCAGCATGACATGAACATGCGTTAATATCTTAATAGCACATTCAACAGGACAATACAGACACTTCGGCCTTCTAGAAACATCTCTACTGCCTTCCACTGATACCATCAAAATGTATTACACAATAGCTTCAAAACCACTTCATAGCATCCAAACCTGTACTCTTTCACACACACACAGACACTCAAACAAAAGACTGCAATGATTATTTTGTTTCAAGAATATCAGTGTGGCAGCAGTTCAGACAGCGTAAGTATTAATTGTGACAAAGGACTCAGACTCGTTGGGTCTAATACAAGACCTAAAAGTGAGCTTACTGACAGTTCTTTAATGCAATGTGATGAGGAAACCAGACTATAAAACTGCCTGAACTAAGAAACGCATTCTTTTACATCTCACTTTAGTTCAGAATTAAAGTGAGATGTAAAAGAATGTGTTTCTTAGTTCAGGCAGTTTTATATTGTTACATTGTTGTTTTAATCTGGATTTGGCACCCATTGAGCTTGCATTCTATTGCAATGCTATTCCATAGTTTACAAGACACGTAAGAAAATGAAATTCTGTCTGAAATCAACTTTATCCTGAACCTGAATGCAGCCTGACAAAGTTCTGACTGGACCTGAATCTAATCCCACAAATATCTGTCTAAAACTGACTCTAATCCAACAAAATTCGGACTGAACTCATGTATCCTCACAAAATGTGTATGAATTTGAATGTAACCTGTCAAAATTTAGTTGCTGAATATTTCTTAAAAAAAAAAAAAAATTAATGGGTGAGCGCTACATAATGTGTTGTTCCCATACTAGCCTTAAGGACTTTACTGGATGTCACTGCCAAACCACAAGTGACACCACCATGCCAGACAAGTGAAAGTGGGAGAAATCTGAACATGTAATTTCAATCTGACCGAAGGGTGAATGTGAATCTGTGAGAAAAAACATTCAACCACAATCTGAATTAACAAGAAAAGTCAGCTCCTCTCAGGTTTAGAGAAATATGTTGTACCCTGTGCCTATAGACAAACAGCTCTCTAAACAGCAAACACACACACTCACTACACAGACACTCTCTGACCAGCCCAGCCCTGGATTTGCAACCTACTATGGCATCACACACCAGCCAACACAACATTGTAGACCACAGGTCTTCTAAATGAAGAATGGAACACCAGGGTCCCAGCAATCAAATCTACGCACACAGTATTTAAACTATTCATGTCTTTTTTTACAAAAAAAGTCTTCACTATACTGGGACATAATTCACTCACTGAGATGTAAACAAAGTCTGATGCGAAATGGTGCACTGTAGATAGGGGTGGGCAATATGGCAAAACATCGTTATACTTCAAAACGTTCTCATGATAAATTTTAGTCACACTCAGAGGTTGATGATATGGTATATGGTTGATTGTATTTCAAATCATTTTCATGTTACATTTTTTCAAACATCTGATCATTTGGAATAAAGAAAAAGGAACCAATAGTGCTACATTTAACCGTAAACACAATTGATTTTTACTCAATATTTCACATACTATGTTGTACAGTTAAACGTTGCTAATTTTATCTATTTACAATAAAACATGCAGTTGGTAGCATTCAAGTACCGACACCATTCATATGTTTTGAAAAGCTTGATGTACTTGCATTGTGATAATGATTTATTGTTATACTGCCCAGCCTTAACTGCAGAGAAATTTAAGGACAGATTTCTTTACAATGGTGACAGTAACCAGGGTCATGTCATCAATTACAGTATTGTTATTTACTTTTCAGAACAACCAATGAACCTACACATGTCTTCTGAGTTTTATATGTAGTGATGATAATGATAAAATAAAGGTAATTCTGTATTAGGGAATATTTTGCCTAACAAAAGTACTTAAGTGATCCTTATTTGTTCCACAACGGGGAAATTTAACCTCTGCATTTGACCCATCCGTGCAGTGAAACATCACATACACACTAGTGAACACACACACACTAGGGGGCAGTGAGCACACCTGCCCAGAGCAGAGGGCAGCCCTATCCATGGTGCCCGGGGTGCAGCTGGGGGTTATTATGTGCCTTGCTCAAGGGTACTTCAGTCATGACTGTCAGCTCTAGGGATCGAACCAGTGACGTTCCAGGCACAAGGCTGGTTTCCTAACCTCCAGCCCCTGAATGCCTCATGTAATATAGTTCAAAAATATATTTTGGGCCAAAGGCTGATCTTAAATCAATTATAAAACAACATCTCAGACACCAGGCAACACACGCATAACCATTTTGTGCAGTAACTTTCTGTAAGGGAGTTTCTACAGGCACTGAGCTCTTTGGGAATCTGGTTCCCATCACCACCACTGTGAAAAATTATCAGGAATTATCTAGAATTCTCTATGAAGTTCCTCTAGAACAGCAGATATCACATCAAACCACCCTGAATGACACCGTTTACATCTTAACAATTACAGGGATATTCTAAAAAATTGGTGGAATTCCTCTTTAATCCTACATGTTCTCTCTCTCGATCCCTCTCTCTAGCCTCAGGCCACCATACCGAGCGCTCTTTATCGGTTGCTGTTGCCGTAACAGCAACCTAACACCTTTCTCCCGCTCCGCCAGTGAACCAATTACAACTCGGCTTTATCGTATTCACAGAAACCCAAACAGCCTGACCCAGGTCACTCCAGCTAAAATAGCTGTTTGACGCATTTTAACGCACACATGCACACCTCTCTCTACAAAAACTGTGGATAAGCAAAAGGCAAGAATAAAAAACAAGTATATGAAACCCACAAATCTAAATCAAACTCACTCACTCACTCACTAAACAATGACAAGGTCAAAGTATGGCTTTACTTGCAAATTCATAAATCAAGTCATTTATCAACACCCACGACAAAGAGAGGCATTCAGTTTAAGTGCATGGTTACACATATACCCCAAACCAGTCCTTAAACATGGCTTTATGAGCCCATCCGTCTCTGCTATAGACCACTTTCTTCACCTCTCTCCTTTTAGTTCATCCCCACATCTCTCTCAATGATCAGGATGATCACTTAAATAGCAATAGCATTTCTCCATTGTTTTATTCATCTTTCATCACTGAATGATTCATTATTTGCCTATTTGTGCTGGCTCTGTGGCCTTCAAGCGTAACAACCCAAAAAATTCTATACAATATGGTGCAAGAGTCAGTGACCACCCTTCCTTTAATTTCCAGTCAAAAAACACTCAAAGCAAGTTATTCATTTTTCAGAGCCAGGAAAAAGGCTTAAAATATGTTTAAGATCACACAGAATCCTAAAGAACCAAATATAATATCACATTTTTCAGTATTTAGTGTTTCCACTCTTTACCTTTATTACAGCTTTCATTCTTTTCAGGAGACACGCTTTCAGTTTTTCCAAAGATATCTGCACTGATACTTTTCCATTCCTCCATGTTCAGTATTAGAACACAGAACATCAGCAGCTTCTATTTCTTGTTCTCAGTAAGGGGTTCCTGACAGCTACACGGTATTTGAGACCCAAAGCATCGCGTCTTCTCCCAGTGGACAGATGGATAGAAACACCTGTTGATTTTTTCAGATCTGAAGCAAGAGTGAAAATTTATCTGATGGTGAGAGTTTTGGTGTAACAGACCCTGCATGGTTGTTAAGAGTCCCATTTTCTACTTACTGTTTATAATCCGTTAAACTCCAGTTTTGAAAACTCCTGGTTTTTCACTTATTTTCCTTTGGCTTTCCACTTCCTCATGGATTTTCTTGTATCTAACCGAAAAAACTTAATGCTTGTAATTGACAGTCATTTTGACTAGAAAGTAAATAAAATAATTGTGGTCTCTGACATTTGCTTAGCACTGTATATGAAATAAATATAAATATTTTAATTTATAATATACATTGATCGGCCACATTAGTAAGAATCCTTCTATCTACATTTACTGTTCCTTTTATCAGCTCCATTTACCATATAGGTGCACTATGTAGTTCTGCAATTACAGACTGTGTGAGAAAGTGCTCAAAAGCATGTCATTCATTTATATACACTGCTCAAAAAAATAAAGGGAACACTCAAATAACACATCCTAGATCTGAATGAATGAAATTCTCATTGAATACTTTGTTCTGTACAAAGTTGAATGTGCTGACAACAAAATCACAAAAAAATCATCAATGGAAATCAAATTTATTAACCAATGGAGGCCTGGATTTGGAGACAAAATTAAAGTGGAAAAACACACTACAGGCTGATCCAACTTTGATGTAATGTCCTTAAAACAAGTCAAAATGAGGCTCAGTATTGTGTGTGGCCTCCATGTGCCTGTATGACCTCCCTACAACGCTTGGGCATGCTCCTGATGAGGTGGCGGATGGTCTCCTGAGGGATCTCCTCCCAGACCTGGACTAAAGCATCCGCCAACTCCTGGACAGTCTGTGGTGCAATGTGCCATTGGTGAATAGAGCGAGACATGATGTCCCAGATGTGCTCAGTTGGATTCAGGTCTGGGGAACGGGCGGGCCAGTCCATAGCTTCAATGCCTTCATCTTGCAGGAACTGCTGACACACTCCAGCCACATGAGGTCTAGCATTGTCCTGCATTAGGAGGAACCCAGGGCCAACCGCACCAGCATATGCTCTCACAAGGGGTCTGAGGATCTCATCTCGGTACCTAATGGCAGTCAGGCTACCTCTAGCGAGCACATGGAGGGCTGTGCGGCCCTCCAAAGAAATGCCACCCCACACCATTACTGACCCACTACCAAACCGGTCATGCTGAAGGATGTTGGCAGCAGATCGCTCTCCATGGCGTCTCCAGACTCTGTCACGTCCGTCACATGTGCTCAGTGTGAACCTGCTTTCATCTGTGAAGAGCACAGGGCGCCAGTGGCGAATTTGCCAATCCTGGTGTTCTCTGGCAAATGCCAAGCGTCCTGCATGGTGTTGGGCTGTGAGCACAACCCCCATCTGTGGATGTCGGGCCCTCATACCATCCTCATGGAGTCAGTTTCTAACCGTTTGTGCAGACACATGCACATTTGTGGCCTGCTGGAGGTCATTTTGGAGGGCTCTCGCAGTGCTCATCCTGTTCCTCCTTGCACAAAGGCGGAGGTAGCGGTCCTGCTGCTGGGTTGTTGCCCTCCTACAGCCTCCTCCACGTCTCCTGGTGTACTAGACTGTCGCCTGGTAGTGCCTCCAGCCTCTGGACACTACGCTGACAGACACAGCAAACCTTCTTGCCACAGCTCGCATTGATGTGCCATCCTGGATGAGCTGCACTACCTGAGCCACTTGTGTGGGTTGTAGAGTCCATCTCATGCTACCACGAGTGTGAAAGCACCACCAACATTCAAAAGTGACCAAAACATCAGCCAGAAAGCAGAAAGGT